>NW_021620880.1:60343-84727 GCF_004785775.1 Grammomys surdaster
GTGTGTGTGTGTGTGTGTGTGTGTGTGTGTGTGTGTGTGTGTGTGTGACTCAGGCTGGGCAGGGAGCCATGGGCGGAGTCAGGGTCTTTGATGTCTTGGGTAAGTTTTTATTCATAAGAGACTCTGCCCCTAATCTGTTTTACACTGTGCCACACATAAAACTGATATTGGTAATATATTCATATATTATATGAACAATGGTTAGACACTAGGGACCAACTTGACGCTTTAGACTCTACCCTGCCTTGCTAAAAGGCAAGGGGATTCAATACATCAACATGTCTGTGACCTATTTGGGACACTCTAATTTAAGGAAGATTTGGTTTGTACTATTTTCATTTCTACTTCCCTTTGTGTGGGTGGTGCTGTTAGGGATAAGACAATGAAAAGTATCCTCATATTTCATAAGGCTTGAGAGCTATATAGAAGGAAGCAGAAAACAATTTTTAAAAGGCTATAGGTAGTGCTTAATCGGATTAATCTTTTGAGAGAATGAGGTGGAATCCTAACCTCAAATTCTTCCCTTATTCTAGTTAATTTTTTTTTTAAATAGGAAACTCGCATTATTTACCAGTTTCATTATAAGAACTGGCCAGACCATGATGTGCCTTCATCTATAGACCCTATTCTTCAGCTCATCTGGGATTTGCGTTGTTACCAAGAAGATGATTGTGTTCCTATATGCGTTCATTGCAGGTAAGACGCTGTGAATGAACCTTCTACAAAGATCAAAAACAACAACAGCAACAACAAAACCAGAAACAAATGAGGGTCTGACTAGGATTCAATTCAGAGAGAAAGTCAATAGTTGAAACAATCTATTATAAATCCGACTGGTACATTAAACTAATATCTTTAATTTTTATTAATTTTTATTGTGTGTTTGTATGCACATATGTGCACCCATGTGCATGTGTCACAGCTTATATATGGAGATACAAACCAACCTTGGGGATGTTGTCTCCTTCTACCTTGTGGGTTCTGGGGCTTGAACTCGGATCTTTAGGTAAAGGCATCAAGAGCTATTACTCACCGAGACGTTTGCTGGATCTAAACTTGCTCTTAAGTTACTTATGAGCATTGGTTTTGGGAATTCTTGTGAGATGCTGCCAATATGTGCCTGAGGTCCACTGTGACATGACAAAACATGTTCTGGGACATGGTAGGATTTGAAGTTTCGTTTTCTCCCTCCTCACATCTGCAATGGAATTTCGCAGCCATTGTCCGTTATCTCTGTCAGCAAGTGCACATGCTATGATCTTCCATTTCAGTGCCGGCTGTGGAAGGACAGGTGTCATTTGTGCTGTTGATTATACATGGATGTTGCTGAAAGATGGGGTGAGTTTCCCAGCAAGCACTTCCTATTTTCTTGCTGCATGCATCTGGGTTGCAGAAGTTCCACTCCTCAGAACATCTTCACAACTCATCTTTTCTTATGAAGTGGGTCACTTGTAAATCTACTCTGTCAAATAATTGAATTAGCTCCTCAGTTGGTGGTTCTTAAAGTGTGGTCCCAGGGGGAAGGGATATAGCTCAATAATAGTGTACTTGTCTTGTGACAGGAGGCCACATGTTTGATCCCCACATGACAAAGTATGATTCTCTAGGGTCAATATTATCTGAGAATGTGTTAAAAATATAAATAAAAGTCCTGCCCTACCGATGAATCTAGAAAGTTTGGGAGATGTGAGCCAGCAAACTCTCCGGGTGAGTCTGGGAAATGCTAATGTTTGAGAACTATTGCCCTGAATTGTGTATTTCCCCTTCCTTTATTCAAATTGCTTTAGCAGATGGATTCAACTTACCAAAATCAAGCTTTGTGCTATTGTCTTGAAATCTCTCTCTCTCTCTCTCTCTCTCTCTCTCTCTCTCTCTCTCTCTCTGTGTGTGTGTGTGTGTGTGTGTGTGTGCATTGGTGTGTGTGTGTAGGGTGGATGTGTGGATGTGTGGGTGTGCACATGGAGGACAGAGATTCATATTAGGGTCTCCCTCAATTATCTTCTATTGGATTTTTTGAGACAGGGTCTCTACTGAATCTTGACTTGGATAGGCTTGCTGGCCCATGAGCTCCAGGGACCCACTTGTGTCTCTGAGTACTGGGGGTTCAAACATGCCTGGCTTTTATGTAGGTGCTGGGGATCTGAACTTAGGTCCTTGTGCTTATATGGCATGCCCTTTACCAACTGATATATCTCCCTAGTGCGCTCTCTCTCTCTCTCTATATATATATACACACACACACACATACACACACACACACACATACACACACACACACATATACACACACACACACGTACACATGTCAGGACCTCTCTGGGGGGTGTCTAATGACTCACAGGGATCACCTAAAATCATAAGAAAACCAGATATTATAATTGATAATAGCAAAATTACAGTTATGAAGTAGCAATGAAAATTATTTTATGGTTGGGGTCACCACAACATGAGGAACTGTATTAAAGGGTCACAGCATTAGGAAAGTTGAGAATCACTGCTCTAAATCATGGCAAAAATGATAACTGTACTGGTTTTCCAAATTCCTTCTTGGGGCTGGAGATATGGCTCAGAGGTTAAGAGCACTTGCTGCCCTTGCAGACATTTGGTTCCCAGCACCCATATATCAGTTTACAGCCATCAATGACTCTGGGTACGAGGGATCCAGTGCCCCCTTCTACCCTTTATATAAACATTCACATACATAAAATAAAACACATATTTTGTAGAGCATTCTTGGGGCTAGGAATACAGTTCAGTTGGTAGAATAGTTAGAAAACAATGTACCAAGCTTTATGTTTGATCTGTCTGTGTAAATCTGGAAAGTGGGAATGGTGATGGATGCCTGCAGTCCTAGCCCTTGGTAGGTGGAGGAAATTGAAAGTCATCCTTGGCTACATCACAGGTAAGGCTAGCTTGGTCTATGTGAAATGCTGTCAGAAAGAAAGAAATACAGAGAGAGAGGGAAGGAGAGAGGGAGGAAAACACTTTTCTTGTGTTATTCTATGTTAGAAGAGTAGATATCCTAGGAGCACAAGACTAGGAGAAAGTGGCATGATTTGTTAGCACAAAGATAAAATAAAATATTTTTCTCTTTGATTTGACAGATAATTCCTAAGAACTTCAGTGTTTTTAATTTGATTCAAGAAATGCGAACTCAGAGGCCTTCGCTAGTTCAAACTCAGGTACAGACTGTGGTGAACGGATGACAGTGAGTGTCTGAGTCTTGCTGTGTGTCTGTGTTTATGGTGAGACCTCCGAAAATGGCTAAGTGTACAGGAGCAAGACAACTTTACTATGTTTTTCTCTAACTCTGAAATTCCCAGTGTTTTCCTGTAGCCCTGCTCCTGGTCAGATTATTTTCAGCCCTCATAGTTTACTGTCTGTAACACTATTTCTTGCTTACAAAGGAAACTGAAAAAACAAACAAACAATGAATTTGACTCATTAGAAACAACTAGCTAATGTCATAAGTTAACTTGAAATTTTGTAGCTACAAATGCTTCTCTGAAGCCAGGGAAAATCAGGGAGCTGTCATTTCTACTTCAAGAGGTGATTTAATTTCTGTTAGAAAGCCATGAAAACTGAAGTCAGAACAAGCATATGCCTCATACAGAGGTTGCTACTGTCACCATTTCCCGACAGTTCCCTTGTCTACAGACACACTCTAAAAACAGAACTACAACGAGCTGGGAGTATGTCCCTACCACCTTTGAACCCACCTTGGATTGACCACACTTGTTCATTGCACTAGGAATATTCTTCCTTTTAATTCTAAGCCCAAATCTCTCATTGCTTATAGTATCAGTTTCACACATGTTTATACAGCAGTGATTTCCCTTAAATGTATACATTTCTGCATCTTTAAGATGAAACTTAATTTATCCACTCATTCATTCAGTTTTTATTGATGTTTATTTTGTGGAAGACATTTTGTGTATTTTTTTTTTTTTTTTTAGGAATTATACTTAAGTAGAAAGATCCTGAAGTACTTCAGGTCCCTTATAAACAAACTTGCACATAAGTTTAGAGATAAAGCAGCTCACAGAGGCAGTTTTAATATTTTAATGTTCAAGTTGTGAATGAAGGGAAAAACTGAAGCGCTACTAATACAAAAGCATCTGCTTGGCCCACACAGGTTTTCCACAAATAGGCTGTGGAAAAAGTAATTTTTCATATGTTGTCTGTAGGTGTTTTCTATATTCAACCTATGAGGGGAAAGTTTATGTGACGTGGAAGCCGGCTTGGAAGGAAGGCAGTGCTTATAAATACAGACACAGCAGTGCGCACACAGCCTTGTTATATGAATTCAACGCTAAACTCACAGAAAATACCCCATTTCAGAAAATCTCAACTCTCTCTGGCCTAGTTTTAGGAAATTCAAAAGTAACTGGAGAAACTTTCATATCTAACATTGGTAGTGACTAGCTAAATGAATCTAATAGCTGTAGCTGATTCTTCCAACACTGCTAAATGGTGGGCTAGCCAAATGGTGCTTCCTGTTTGAGTCCCATTCTCATTCATAGTCTCTCTCTCTCTCTCTCTCTCTCTCTCTCTCTCTCTCTCTCTCTCTCCCTCTCCCTCTCCCTCTCCCTCTCCCTCTCCCTCTCCCTCTCCCTCTCTCTCTCTCTGTCTCTCTCTCTCTCTCTCTCTCTCATAAGGTCTGACTTTCATACCCCCACCTGGCTTAGAATTCACCATTGAGGAGTGGGCTGGCCTTGAAGTTGCAGTAATCCTCCTGCCTCAGCTTCCTGAGTGCTAGGCTTACAAAAGCAAACCACAATAGCTGGCTACTTTTTCTGTCTTAAAAAAAAAATTATAGTATTCAAAGACTATGCTGGGTGATACAGATGCTGCATTGTTCTCTTGCTAAGAATAGCTTTGAAACATACTTTATTTAAACAGGGTTGTAAAGTCTCAGAGGAAGTGCTTCAGGAAAAAGAAAGGCCAAAATGAAATAAAAAAGCCATAAGCTTTGTAACTCATGGTAAAAGTAGATGTCTCATTTCTCTGCACTGAATCCATGATTTCCAACCTTTATCCAGTGGTTTGCTTTTCTTTTGTACTTTTACTACTACAAAATTTTAGAAGCTTGATCTGAATACACTAAGCTAAGTCAGACAATTCAGATTTTAAGCAGCGTGCCAGGAAGTACTTCTGAATGGCCTTGGACAAACTGAATGTAAAAGACAGGTATAACAGCCTTCCTACTTCATCGAGCAATTCTGAAGGCCAAGTTAGAGGATACATATTGAAGCTATCAATTCATATACCAACCACTACTTGATAATTTTTCCATAAATCCAGGTGATTTACTAAAAATACACCTAGGATAACATATGGCTTAGTGGTTAGGACACTGACTGTTCTTCCAGAAGTTCTGAGTTCAACTCCCAGCGACCACATGGTGACTCACAACCATCTTGTAAAGTAATCAGATGCCTTCTTCTGGTGTGTCTGAAGACAGCTACAATATACTCATATACATAAAATAAATATTTCTTAAAAAAATGACAGCAAAGAAAACAGAGAGATGAAAGATAAGTTAGAAAGTAAAGTTAGCATATGGAAGAAGCATGCCATAAAATCCTTGTGTGTTAGCTAGAGTTAATGTAAAATAAGTACTTCTCATAGCCTAAAAGTATACACAAATCTGCCATAGCCTCACACACAGCATAAGGCACTGTTCCTGAGTTTAGTGATGTATGTTGATGGATGTTTCCATTTTGAAATAGGCTTCTGTAATTCACCTGATGTTTTGATTTTCTTCATTTTCCGGGTTTGTGATACTCTGAAGGAACAATACGAACTGGTCTACAGTGCTGTGTTAGAACTGTTTAAGAGGCACATGGATATCATCTCTGATGATCACTTTGGAAGAGAGGTAACATTTAAATTACATATTATTTTTACCCATATGTTTTTTTGCCAAAGGCTCTCAGATTATTTGCCAGAATTGTGTATAGTCACAATTCTGTATAGTTGAATTCTATATACACAATTGTGTATAGCTGAGTTGGAATGTCAGGCCCTGTCTCAAAGAACAACAACAACAAAACAAAACCAAAACAAAGCAAAATTTAATATATTGTGAGTTCATTGCTAATCTGGTCTACAGAGTGAGTGCCAGGACAGCCAAGGTTACACAGAAAGACCCTTTCTCAAAAACCTATATATGTGATATATACATATCACATAATATATAATATATATCACATATAATATATAAATCATAATATATAATAATAATGTGCCATATATTTGACACATTATGATGTTTTAAGGTAAGTATACATGTGAACTGACTAAATCAAGATAATTGACATATTCATTATATTATTTACTTATAATTTAAGACCTATATTCTTTACAGTTTTCTAATACATAATACATCATTATTAACTGTGGTCATTGTAATTTATAGTAAACCTGAATTTACTCTTTTTATTTAGTTGAAATTTTGTGCCTGATGATGAACATTGTCTCAAAGTCTCCTTCTTACTCCTGATCCTACCATCCTGTGCTGTGCTTCTATGTGTTTACCTTATTTAGCTCAGCACAATGACCTCCAGATTCATCCATGTTGCCAAAAATAACAAAGTATCATTTTTAAATGATACTCTGAATTGAACATAGAGCTTTGTGAATGCCAGATAATTGCTTTAGCACTGAGATGCTCACCAGCTCTGTTTTTCAACTTCTAAGTTTTGAGACAGGGTTTTGATAAGTTGTCCAGACTGGCCTTGAACTGAGTCTCCTAAGCTGAAATTACAAGCCTGTATCACAATACCTGGCACTGTGTGTGTGTGTGTGTGTGTGTGTGTGTGTGTGTGTGTGTGTATGTGACCCTACCTGGCACTGTGTGTACATGTGTAATAGGTGTGCACTCACCATTGCAGATGCTTATAGGGGCCAGAGGTTAACATCAGGATGTTTCCTCAGTCACTTTTCTACCTTATGTTTCTGAGACACATGTCTCATTGAAATTACAACTCTTTATTTTTTACTAGATTGGCTAGCCAGTAAACCCTCTCTCCCCTAGATATAGCTACCTGTTCCCATCTTCAGTACTGGGGTTATAGGTCCATCATGTAAGGGTTATACTTATCTTTTATGAGCTTTCTGGGGGTCTAAACACAGTCCCTCTCCCAGGCCCTTATTTCCTTCTTTTTAAAGCGGGTAATAATATTCCATTGTGAATACATGCCACATTTTCTCTATTCATTTATGGATGGACACCTAGGTTGACTCCATAATTTGTTCATTGTGAATAATGCCACAATAAACGTAAGTATACTACATTAATTTCATTTCCTCTATAAATGCCAGAAATTAAATTAATTACATTTCCCCCATAAATGCCAGAAATTGACCTGATAAATTATACAGTAGTGCTGTTCTTCACTTTTTGAGGGACCACCATACTGATTTTTCATAATATCTATACTAGTTCACATTTCCACCAACAGTATATTAATGTGCTGTTCTCCTATTCTTACTAATGTTGATCTGTTGCTTGCAAATTGTTGCTTGCCTATAGCCCCCCGAGCTGCCCTATGTTCGGGGGCCACTTTGTAATGGCCCATTCTGCTGCTCCAGTCCGCAGGTCAGGGTCTAGCAAGAGAGGGGGGGGGGATGGAGGGGCGAGAGACTTGAAGAATGGAGACAAGACAGAGGGTCTGATCAAATCACTCCTTTATTGAAAGGAAATCCTGGGTATTTATACCCTTAACCACGAGCCTTGCCCTTGTGGACAAGCACAGCTGAAGGCACTACGTCATGTGCCGTGCAGCATGGCTATCTCGTGTGCCTAGCTAGCAGTGTGGAGACTACGTGCCCCTTGCAACTGGCAGTACTAAACAGCAAAACAAGATATGTGAGAAAAAGAAGATGTTTATCAGAGTGTGCTCAGCTGTTGTGGGCTGTTGAAAACAAGTCTCTTGTCAGGGTATATGGCTCCAGATGGCTGCAAAGATGACAGCTGCTTTCTGCTAGGTGTTGGCTCCCAACAGGTCCTCCTTTTTAAATTTGTTTTCAAAAGGAAAGGCTGGGAAAACTTACGGAAACCGTGCCTGTCTTAGGTTGGAACAAAGGACCCCAGCCTCCCTTTTTCATCTCTGGATACTCAATAGCCATTGTTGAGCTCCTGTCTTAGGATGGTGAGGCCTCCCAGTTAGGGGCAAGGGTCTTGAGGTGTTCTCTTACCCGTCATTGACTATCTGGCTTAGTGCGTAAGTTAGGGATTAATCCTCCTCAGTCTTGATGACAGAGGTTTTAGAGTTCCCTACTTCCAGCCTGTAATAATGGACCTGTATGGGTTTCATTTGAATAGCATCTATCTGTTGTTGTACAAAAGCCATCAGTCTGTTGAACACCATGGACCCAAGAGACAAGAGACTTAACAATGCCTGAATGGTTGGTGTAAACCATTCTGCCTCAGAGCGACACTCTTTTTTAAGGGTAGCACACAACTCTCTCTGTTGGAGGAGTAAAAGGTATAAGCCTCTTCTATTCTGTAGCACTATTTCAGCTAAGGAGTGTAATGAATTCTACAAATGCAATATAGCAGATACTATTTTTTCTAAATCTAAATCTGTATAAGTAAAAAACTGATCATAGCTTTTAACAAAACAAGTAAGGAAATCCCCATCCCTGCCCAAGTCAATCCTAAACCCCAAAAAATAACTATAGTAACTGTGGTAATGGGTTCTCTCTTGGATCTAAACAATGTACCCCACTAAATCATAAATCAGGGAACCAAGAGTCTAATAGAGCCACCCTGGAGGTGCAGGTGGTAATGTCTTCTTCTGCACTGAGAACTTCCCAAGTCAGGTATGCTGGTTGATCCGCTCTGGTTTGAAGACAATTGTGAAACATCTTCATGTTTCCTGCAAAGAAAAAATACACTTCTCAGGAGGTTTCTCCTCCTGGATTTGTTATTGTTATCTATCTGTTTAATTAGTCTCTCTGGCAGCCAGTATGTGGCATCTGCAGTTTGGGAATATATGCAAATATAACCTCTTCCCCAGATAAGCACTGGATCTGGTCCATTCCAGGTTCCAGTTAATCGGTCTTTGCAGAGGACTGTTGCAAAATTCTTTTTGGTATCAGGATGGCAGAATCTATCTGCCCCATAAGCCTGTTTTGTCTTGTGTTGGCTCAGGGCCTGGGGCTGGCTCCTGTTCCTGTTTATCTGATTATGGGAAAGGGTGTTTCTTTGTGCATCTGTCTTGGACCTACATTCATTAGCCCAATGCCTTCCATGTTTGCAATGTGGGCATAGGCCAGGCTGTTTTCTGGGCTGTCTCTGGGTTAACTCATTTTCTGCTTTGCAATATTTTGCAAAGTGTGCAGGCTTGCCACATTTAAAACAGGTCTTTTTGTCTCTGCTTGCCAAAAAATCTCTGATTGTCCTTGCATGACAGCTGTCATAGCTAAGCCCTGTTGGTAGGAGGGCCCTATGTCAGAACAGAGTCTGATATACCCAGTAAGGTCTGTCTTTTTCCTGTAGGGTCTAATGGCCACTTGGCAGGCAGGATTGGCATTTTCATATGCAAGTTGTTTCACATAATCTACACCTGCCTCTGCATTACCAAAAATCCTCCCTGCTGTTGTCATTAATCGATGAACAAAATCAGAAAATCGTTCGTCAGGCCCTTGTCTGACTGCTGTCAAAGATGCACCAGGGTATCCCTTAACCGGGAGTTTATGCCAAGCCTTCATGGCCACGTTTTGAATTTGAGCGAATAAGCTTGGGTCATATTGCATCTGGTTATCACTAGAAGCAAATTGCCCTTCTCCTACTAAAGCATCAAAGGACCAACCATTGCCTGCCTGAATTTTTCTCCTAGCTGTCTCTTTACAATTCTCATGATACTCTGATTTCCAAATAAGATGGTCACCACTGCTAAGAACTGCTCTCACTAGAGTATTCCAATCACCAGGAGTTAGCCACTCCTCTGCAACAGATTCTAAGATTGCAAGAGTAAAGGGAGCAGTGGCACCATATTGTGACACTGAATTTTTTAATTCTTTAATAATTTGAAAATTAAACCCTGTGTGATGTCTCCATGCAACCCCTTGAGCATCTCTAGTTTCTGATACAGGGAAAACCTCAACCTTTCCCTCCTCTGGCTGATCTGTGGCTGAGCTAAAACCAGAGGACAGGGGCTGTCTTTGGACTCTGGGTTGAGGAACTTGAGGACCTGAGGGATTTTCCTTGCCCTCTCGAGTCCTCTTCCCTGTCTTTAATTTTTGTAGCTGATTAATTAAGTCCTGATACTCTTTTCCTAACTCTATTTATTGTTTAAGAAGAGAAATTTGTTGTTTAAGAAAAGAAAATTTGTCCTGCAACTCCTTTCTGGGATCTACAACACCTATCCCCATAGTGGAAGCATCTGGAGGTGGAGGAGCACAGGGAAGGGGTCTTCAGGAACAGGGCCATTCAGGGTCATAATATTTGGCTGCCTCTTCCTCTAGGTCAGCACAATCTGGCTCTGACAAATCGATTACTTCAACCTTTGGTCCTATTTTGGATTCTATGGTTTTCTTTTTCTTTTGAACATGAAAGACAGCATTTAAACAGTGAAACAAAATAGGGACTCTTTAATTTCTATTACTGATTCAATTGCCTTACTAGCTAATTTCTATTTATATTTGCTATTTGTTCCTTAACCAGTTTTTGTATGATGAGTATCTCCAAGATCTTAACCATTCTATCTAGGTTATTCAATTTGTTAGTATGCAATATATGTGATACTTCTATGTAGTTGTTTATAGAATTTTAACTTTTTTGTTTCCACAGATTGTTAGTAATAGCCATATTTTCATCTTGTGTGTGAGGGTGCATGTGTAGATATGTGAGCATGTTAATGATCATAAGCACATGTATGCATGTGAAGGTCAAAGGTCAACTTCAGGTGTCATTCCTCAGAAGCCATAAACCTTGTTTTGAGATAGTCTCTCACTGGGCCTCAGGTCACTGAGCAGGCTGGTCTAGCTACCAGAAATCCCAGGGGTCCTCCGTCTCCACCTCTCTAGTCCTGGGATTTCAGGTGTGTTATGCCCTGCCAAATTTGTTTTGTGTTTATTGAGGGGCCTATGCTGGGAATTGAACTTAAGTACTTTACCAAATATACTGTCTATCCAGGTCTTGCATTTTTACCTTTGATTAATAATTTGAATTTTTTCCTTAGTGTGCCTAAAGCCTAATCAATTTTGTTGGTCTTTTTAATTTGTTCACTTTATCCATTTTCCTATTCTCTAGTTCATTTATGTCTGCTTTAATTTTTAGTACTTCCTTGTTGTTGCTAAGTTTGAGATTGATTTTATTCTCCCTCCACCTAGTTCCTTAAAATGTAAAGTTATGCTGTTCATTTGAGATCTTTCTTTATAAAGCAAATGTATCATTTATTTTATATCAACTCATGTAAGCTAAGTAAACATTGATTTATATTTCTATTAATTCTTTAAGAATTTATTACAATATATTTTTGATTATTTTGCCCTGGCTTCTCCCCCTAATTCTTCCCAGAACTACCACCCATCTCTCTACCCCTTCCTAACTTCATGCCTTCTTCTTAAAAAACAACCCACCAACTCTAGTTTGTGTTACTAATATACTCATGGGTGTGGGGCCAACCACTGCAGTAAGGTTGACCTACCAGGGGCTACACCCTTAATAAAGCCCTGACTCCCACCCCCCCGAAGCCATCGACTGTCATAGCAACTCAATTAAGAGTGGGTATTATTGAGCCCATCCCCCAGACATGTTTGAGTGTCAAATGGCTTAGTTTTATGAAGGTCTTTTTTTTTTTTTAAGATTTATTTATTTTATGTATGTGAGTACACTGCAGCTGTCTTCAGACACACACCAGAAGAGGGCATCAGATCCCATTACAGATGGTTGTGAGCCACCATGTAGTTGCTGGAAATTGAACTCAGGACCTCTGGAAGAGCAGTCAGTTCTTTTAACCTCTGAGCCATCTCTCCAGCCCCTATGGAGGTCTTATACAACTGCTTGATTTCATGAATGAAGTAGTTTTGTCACGTCCAGAATACAGTTTCAGTCCAGTCCTCGCTGATCTTTCTTTTCTGTTCCCTTTTCCATGATGGTCCCTGTGCCTTGTGGGGGGTGGGGGGGCAGGTATTACTTCCCAGTCTTCCAAATATTAAAACATTTCATTGACATTGCTTCATGAAAAACAAGCCAAAACAAAACAAACGCACAAACAAAAACCTCTGACATTTCTTTTGAAGATTCAAGCAGAATGCTCAATTCCTGAACAAAACCTCACTATAGAAACTGACTCTTGTCCTCTGGATTTTCCAAAAAAGTGAGTAAATTTTGCTTATCTAAATGTTGACTAACTGTGCCTAAAGGATGAAATCTCATGTTCCAGTTACTATGCTACTGGAAGAGACCTCTTCTCGGTATGGCATCATCATTCTGTCCTTTTGTTTCAGTGCCATGAGAGATGCAAAAATGACAAACTCGCAGAGCAAACAAAGGCCTGAAGCAGAGAGCACCCAAGTGTCTTCCTTTGGCCTTAGGATTTCTAAGATAAGCACCAAGGAAGAGTTGGTTTTGCACTCGGCTAAATCAAGCCCTTCTCTGAACTGTTTAGAGCTAAACCCTGGGTGTAACAGCAAGGCTGTCATAACCAGGAATGGGCAGGCAAGGGCTTCTCCAGTCATGGGAGAGCCCCTCCAGAAGTACCAAAGTCTAGATTTTGGTTCCATGTTTGGGTCGTGTTCTAATGTTCTGCCCGTAAACACAGCGGGCAGGTGTCATAATTCAAAGGGGCCAGTAAAACGGACCAAATCAACTCCTTTTGAACTGATTCAGCAGAGAAAAACAAACGAGTTGGCCGTGGAAGACGGTTCTTCATGCTTGGAATCTCAACTGCATGAGCACTGTCTCATGGAGGTGCAAAGAATGGCTCATGCTTCTTCAGAAGAACTGAATTATTCACTGCCGCGTGCCTGTGAGCGC
This sequence comes from Grammomys surdaster, assembly GCF_004785775.1. Lineage (NCBI taxonomy): Eukaryota > Metazoa > Chordata > Mammalia > Rodentia > Muridae > Grammomys > Grammomys surdaster. The sequence continues at coordinate 73,335 of NW_021620880.1, forward strand.
CCGACGTGTGATGCCACTTGTGTACCGCAGCACAGCCCTGGCGCTCCGAGAGTGCATTTGTGCATGTCTTTAGCGGAAGATTCTTATTTTTCATCATCCCCTCCAAATAGTGCTGATTCTAAGATGTCTTTTGATCTGCCTGAGAAACAAGATGGAGCCACTTTTGACGCTCTGTTGCCAGCCTCTTCAACCTCCTTTTCTTATTACAACCCACATGATTCTTTACTGGCGAGCACTCTGACCAGCTTTTCCCCACCATTAAACCAAGAGACAGCTATAGAAGGTAAGTTATTTTTTAAAATTTGTTTGTTTTGGACCTTGCCTGGTTTCCATTAAATATTTTGGTTTCTTCTCACCCTAGCCCTCCTCCTCCTCCTTCTCCTCCTCCTTTTCCTCCTCCTTCTCTTCCTCCTCCTCCTCCTCCTCCTCCTCCTCCTCCTCCTCCTCCTCCTCTAAAGAAATAAGTTCTGGGAGTGTTTTGATGGTGTCCTAAATAAATTGATGATAACAGTGCTGCAGTCAGTCAGATCTGAGGACCCATCTATGCCAACAGGAAGGCTTCAAACATGGCCAATCCTTATTCCAGACTTGTTTACCAAAAGCCCATAATTTACCTTTAACATGCAAAAGGAGCTTCCCAACTACAGAGGAAAAACTTATCAACAGCACTGTGTGGTCACCCAGAAATAGTTGTTACACACTTATGTACCTGTAAGGAGTTGAACACACTGTTAAGCATTGAATTCTTTTCCTGTAGGAGTGGGGAGAGGAGGCCTGCTATCCTGTACTTTTGCAGTGTCTAAGTAGATGAGAATGTGTTTAGTATTGTGTGATTGTTTTTAATCTTTTAATACATTCATATTTATCTCTTATCATTCTAGATTTTTTACATATCAAATATATTGATTTAACTGAGTAGTTAGAAAATCATAGTGAACCTACTGTTAGAGATTATTATAGAGTATTTCTTTCTTTGCCTTTTTCTTTTTAGTAAAGTGGATTAAACCTAGTGCCTCATGCATGTCAGGCAGGTTTTTAAGTTGAATCTGCAGCCCTAATAATTTGATGTTGAAGATGAAGGAAGCAAAGAGCAAGTTTAATTATCTTAGGCATATCACAAGAAAATCCATGGAGAGCATTTATTTAGAAAGTATAGAAACCTATTGTTCTATAACATTATTAGATGTCTTTTTTGTCTTTTTTTTTTATGTCATGAGGGCTTGAATCCAGTCAGCTAGGAAAGAGCTCTGTAACTGAGAGTTATAGCCCCAGCCCATGTCTCTTTCTTTTCTCTTTTCTTGATTTAGATAAGGTTACTACCCAAGCTGACCTGGATTTCATAGAGGTCAGGCTGATCTACAACTCACAGCAGTCCTGCTTCTGATTCCCAGAAGTTGCTGGGATTAGTTTCTTTCTTTCTCTCTCTCTCTCTCTCTTTCTCTCTCTCTGTCTCTCTCTCTCTGTGTATGTGTGTGTATACATGTGTAGGTATACATGTGTAGGCCAAATGAAGATCTCATGTGAATTTCTTTATCACTCTCTACCTTTTGACTTTATGATGAGGTCTTGCTGAACTCAGAGCTTGCCTCTCACTGTCCTGCTCCAGGCTGATGACTAGCGAGCCCTTGTCTCTGCTCCTTCTCTTCCAGTGCTGGGTTACAGGAACAAGGGCTACTCAGACTTTGTGTGTGGATACTGGGGATCTGAACTCGGGTGTTCATCTTCACGCAGCAAACATTCTTACCCACTAAGCCATCTCCCCAGCCCTAAGTGTTTTTGTTTTTTTCCTATTTTAGTTTTCTTTTTCTCAGACAGGGTCTCATGTAGCCCAGGCTGGCTTCAGATTCTCTACATAAACAAGAATGACTTAGAACTCTTAATGATAAATATGTGCTATTAAAATCTAGCAAGTTTGATAGATGAAAATAATTTGTTGCAAAAATTTTTTTATCTGGTTCTGAGAAGGTTCTTCTTTGATCTAATTCTTTTGCAGTTTAATCATTAAAATTTAAGAAATTTTGTTTTTCTCTTTTGTGTGTGTGTGTGTGTGTGTGTCTGTGTGTGTGTGTCTGTGTGTGTGTGTGTGTGTAGGTCAGAGGTGACTGGCAGAAGTGAGGTTTCTCCTTCTACCATGTGATTACAGGGACTTAACTCAGGTTTTCAGGCTTGGTAGCAGCAAGTACTTTACCCACTGAGCCACTTCACCATCTAATGTTTTCTTTTTATAAATAGCCATAATATTTTAGACTTCTTAAAGCATCAAAAATAACAAGTTATTTTCATATTGTAGCAAAATTGACACATCTGCCATCTGGTGGCAGTTTCTTATAATGGCATGTAAAATGTTTCCAAATTCTGTTTCAAAAGTATTATCAGACAGAGAACCCTGCCCGAGATCTCTAGTCCACTTCCACTCCCAGAAGTTTCTTCTCTTTCTTGATAAACTACATCTACTTCTGTAACAAACATCGATAGTTTCGGGTTATGTATGGAAAAAAGAAAGGATGTTTTGTTTTTGTTTTTGTTTGTTAAGAGAGGGTTTCTCTGTGTAGCCCTTGCTGTCCTGGAACTCACTTTGTAGACCTGGCTGGCCTGGAATTCAGAGAACCAATCCACCTGCTTCTGCCTCCCAAGTGCTAGGATTAAAGGCATGTGCCACCACTATCCAGCAAAAAAGGAATTTTAAAAATATCTCCTGCATAGATGAATGCTTAGCTGATGAAAATGTTCTATTGTGAATTCAATGGAAAGCAAAAGGAAAGAGTTGTGTAGAAGATAATCCAAACCATCCTAACAACACCTCCATCAGAATGTGTGGGCACGCTTAAACCTTTACATCCAGTAAAGAATTCCAAAGGATAAAACTTTACTAATTTATTCTTTTTCCTAGAGTAAGCAAATACAAATCTGTTAAATTTATATTTAGGATTAGATTAGAATGTAAGAATCTCCTTTATTCTCATCAAAAAATTGTGATTATATTTCTGTTACTTGGATAGCTACTTCTTCAAGGACAGATGATGAAATCCCCCCACCACTCCCTGAACGGACACCTGAGTCTTTTATTGTGGTTGAGGAAGTCGGTGAGTACAGTTCAGTAAGTATGACATGTGTGTCCCTTCTCAGGTCCCCTCAGCACTCTGTATGCTGCTGCCGAACACCCATCTGCCTCCTCTAAAAACAACCTCCTTCCTAAGAACTTGCCATATTTGCTTTCTTGTAGGTCAGCCCTCACCAAGTGTTACCGAATCCTTACCTCTGGTGGTAAAATTTGGAGCATCACTGGAATGCAGTGGGACATCTGAACTGAAGATCCATGACTGTGTGGAGTTTCCACCGAGCAAGGTTTGTAACTTTTTCTCTGACTCAATTCATTTGTATTCAACAGACTATAATTTTTTTCTACACATTTAATTTTTTTAGACATACTTATTTTATTTTAGGTGTAAGAATGTTTTGCCTGTATGTATGCCTATGTACCACATGTGTGTCTTGTGCCTGCACAAGTCAAAAGAGAGCATGGGATCTTCTGGAACTGGAGTTGCGGAGGGTTGTGAGCCACCATGTGAGTGCTGGGAACTGAACCCAGGTCCCCTGCCAGAGCAACAAGTGCTCTAACTGCTGCGCACTCTCTCCAGACCTTTCTCTTCATTTTGACAACTGTCATCCAATACTTAAGTAGATCCTTATGTAAAGCAACATGCCAGAGGATGTGAGGGACAGGAAAGATATACAGGGCATGTTTCTTACTCTTATGAAATTTACATTGGAAGTACACGATGTGTATATGAAGCTTTATGTTTATTATATCAGGATCATAAATCAATGATCTGTGAAATATACAGAGATTTAAAGAACATGGAAGCTTTTTCAGGTTGAAAGTAATGAGAAAAGCCCAGTGAAAGAGAAAACATTTGAGCTAATTCTTAATAGACAGTTAAGGCAAAAGCAAATCAAATGTTTCACAAGTAGACAAATTATTCACTGTAACCACCTCATGGGCTAATCATCTTAGCAGTGAAATCACAGACAGCAACTTTTAATGACATGTGCATATGACTTAAGATGAACCACTTGGAATAATGTCAGTCTAGAGGAAAAAAAAATCTGTGTTCCTGAAAATCTGCTATACATTTCTATATATTCTTTGAACCAACTATGTAAGTATATACATTGGTTTCAGAGACCAAACAATTAATCACTTAGAAGTTTCTACAAGGCTGTGGATGTGGCTTAGTGTTAAGCATTTGTCTAGTACTGTAAGAGTTTAGGTTTAATCCCCAGTACTGAATTTAAAAAATAGCTCTTATAATTGTGATGCTGTAAAATTGCAATGTTAACATACTGTTGTTACAATTACAATTAATTGTATGCATACAAATAATGGTCTTTTTCTTAATTCACATAGCAAAGAACAATTAGCCCTTTTCAGTATCATAAAGCAATTACAATTTCAACAACTTATCTCCAAATAAATTTTTAGGGCAATGTTCTAAATTATGAAAGAAATAATTCATAAGGCAATCAATTTAGAACTAATTTCCATATGATATAAAACTATCGAAATCACTGTAAGAGTTAAGGGTTCCTTTTTATAATTCAGCACAGTTACTAATTAAGAAATACTGCTGTCACTATAGTAAGATGAACTATAATTTTTAAAAATGTTATTTATTGCTTTGAGCTTGTATTGTTTTTGTACATATTATTCTTTCACTTTTTTCCTATTTAGAATGTGAAACTCCGAAGTCCCAAATCAGGTAAAGACTTCTCTTGCCTTTAGATGACATTTAGTCCTAAGGACTTGTGTTGTAAGAACAGCTTGTTAGTAATTCATGTCAGGAGGATTCATGGTTTCTGTAATAGCTTCTGCTATCTTGATTTATTTTTGGCTTTCCCAAACTAACGATGTCTGTTTTGTCATGGGCAAAGTAAAGGCATGATTTTTTTAAAAAATTGTTTCAGATAGAATATTTTAAAATTCAAATAGTCAAAACAATCTTGTGTAAATGAAACAAAATAAAACAAACAAACAAACAAACAAACAAAATGAATAAAAAAAAGCAGAAAACTATACTATCCAACTTCCAACTACACAAGCTGGAGAAACCAGAATATCGAGGTAACAACATGAAAAGAGACACACTCAAAACAGAAGAACAGGATAAATATCTCAGATGTAAACCTACATGTACTTCTATAGACAACCGACTCTTGATAAAGATGTTATGAACACACATGGGAAAAAGGATAGGGTTTTCAACAAACGACTCTGAAAATTTGGTATCATTATGTATAACAAAGCTGGGCTCCTAACTCTCACCACTCTCAAAAACAACCCAATATCTACTAAAGATTTAATTATAAGTCCTGGAACTATGACATGCCAGAAGAGAAACTTCAGGACTTTGGAATTGGTGAGAACTTTTTTGAACAAGAGATTAAAACAAAACAAACAAACAAAAACTCAACAACAACAACAAAACACAAGGAAACAAAAGTAAGAATAGACAAGTGAAATTATTCCAAATAAATGGCCTCACACAACAAAGGCAACGATCTTCGCCTTTAATTTTGAAAACCTTTGTGTATTATGCATCTGACAAGCACAGCTGTGCTCAACATTACCTTTTTTTTTTAGATATATTTATTTATGTATATGAGTACACTGTTGTTTTCTTTAGATACACCAGGAAGGAAAAGGCATTGGATCCCATTACAGATGGTTGTGAGCCACCATGTGGTTGCTGGGAATTGAACTCAGGAACTCTGGAAGAGCAGTCAGTGCTCTTAACGACTGAGCCATCTCTCCAGCCCTTCAACATTTCTTTAGTGATTCAAATTTTATTTTATTTTTTTTATTGTGTGTGTGTGTGTGTGTGTGTGTGTATGTGCGTTCTAGCCAAGGTTTCTCTGTGTAGTTCTGGCTGTCCTGGAGCTTGCTTTGTAGACCAGGCTAGCCTTGAAATCGGAGATCTGCCTGCTTCTGCAGTTGGGAAGCAAAGGAAGATAAATGCTGGTGCCCAGCTAGCTTTTTCTTTTTTATTCAGTCTGAAACCCCAGCACATGAAATAGTGTACACCACAGTTAGAGTATTTCCTGCTGTTAAGGCCTAGGTAAAATATTAAGGCCTAGATAACAGTTACTTGGCTAGCCTGCCATTATAAAGAAATTTTCTCATATGTTTCTGTGGTTATTAAGGAACTTTCTAAGGCCAATATTGATTACATATTTTGTTATGTTCTGTGCCCTTGGTAACCAATCATGCTAAAAGTCAACAGGACTGTATTATATAGTTACCCACAATAAGCCTGGACCTGAACCAACCACCCAACAGCACTTCCTGTACCTCTACATAAAGTTTTATGATATAAGCTGCCCTTGAGATAGACCTCAACATAAAAGAGACACCTGCACCAATATAAGAAACTATTTGGAATAAGATTTCCATTTTGAATGGTTGGTAACTTGAACATTTACAAGAGACTAGGATGGCTGTGAGTTAGCCCAATGACGGGATTATTGTAGGTCCACTTCCCAGGGGCCCACCCAATGCAGCCGAAAAGGAGTGCGTGGTGCTGGGAGTGGGTGCAGCCTACATGGCCTAAGACAGGGCTCTCACCCTCCTTTCACCCACATCAGAGTCCCTTGACGTTGCCCATCGTCGACAGCCTAAAGCCTTCGACCATCGATGTGACTCGTCTCACATCAGTGTTTTGGGGTTGTGAACTTGTCTAAGACCCCCCATAATTAGACATCCAAATTCAAAACTCACATAGTTGGGATTGAACATAAGACGCCTTCTCTAACTAAACAGAGAAGGGGGAGATGCCAGAAGCCAGGACCCTCGCCCTTACCCTTACCCCCTACCTTTCCCCACCTGCACAATGTCCTCTGAAGCTTGGCAACTGCAAGATCCTGCTTAGCAACTGCAGATAGACTCAAAGCAGAGTACCATGTCTTCTTAAGAATAGCAGGGAGGGGGCTGGTGAGATGGCTCAGTGGTTAAGAGCACTGACTGCTCTTCCAGAGGTCATGAGTTCAAATCCCAGCAACCACATGGTGGCTCATAACCATCTGCAATGAGATCTGATGCCCTCTTGTGGGGTGTCTGAAGACAGCTACAGTGTACTTTAAATAAATAAGTAAATAAAGTTTAAAAAAAAAAAAAAAAAGAATAGCAGGGAGACCATAACTCAAGCAGTGTACCATATCTTCTGAAGAACTGCAGGTAGATCATAATTCAAGGCAGTGTACCATATAGACCATGACATGTTTCAAGGCACAGGCCAAGAAGATTTTGTACTTTTCCACCACCTGGACCCTCTTACCCCCTCCCCTTGTAAAACATGCTATAAAAAAGCATTTCATGTTCAAAAAAAAAAAAAAGATTTCCATTTTGAGTAGTAGTCCAGTAAAGTTTCAGTTCCCAATATCTCCCTGGAAACTGACATCCTACCTGGCAGACAGAGACATGTACATGGGTAACTGACACCCTGGTTGACAAGTTAAGACATAAATGTTAGAGAAGTCTCATCCTGGTAGACAAATTAGGACATGAATATTAGACAAAGCAAGTCCCCTGCCACAGTTGAATACTCCAACCAATGGGAGCAAGATAAATGAACAACAAAGATATGTTCCTAAGGAAATTCCCTATTCCTATTGGTGAAATAACTGGGCATAGATGTTTGTGGTTTGGGGGCTTAAAAATCTTGTAGGATCTTAACTCAGGGTCATGGCTCAGCTCCTGAATTTGGACCATGACCCTGGTTGGCCAGTATGTATGCTCAATAAACTATCCCTGTCTGACTGAGATCAGTGACCATGTAGTTTGTGAGGCGATTCCTGGACCTCGACACTCCCTCAGTTAGCTCACCATTCTTTAACAGGCATGCCCAAAGATTCATTTCCATGGGGACTCTAAATACCATCAAGCTGACAGTCAAGACTAATTATCATAGTTCGACCCCACGTCACCTGGACACCTAAACATTACTTTAAAGACATCTCCTCCCCCTCTTCATCCCCATGGGCTCATGCTCATCTCATAAGGCAAAATGCATTAGGTCCAATTCCTTTTGATCAAACCCCTACCCTTCCCAAGAATGGTCCCATGGTCTTTAACAGTTCGAATATTCTTTATAACAGTATGTTCAGAGTCTTTTCTGAGGCTCAGGCACTCTTAATTATAGGCTGCTATAATACATACATACATACATACATACATACATACATACATACATACATACATATATATATTACATTATATACTTTGAAATATTCAACAGGAAAGAATATTCTCACTCCAAAATGGAGGAACGGGAACATAACAAAAAAAGATAGGGTGAGCGCAAGACTGAAACCCAGCAGGGGAAACACGGAGTCCTGCTGCTCTGTACCCAGCATTTACAGCTCATGATAGAATCATCTGGCTCCACAGGTAGCCCCTTCTCTCCAGCTCTGCTGCCTGGAGCACATGTAATCCCGCTCTCAGGTGAGATCTACTTTTGTATGCAGCCTTTCTCAGCAGGCCTTTCATGGTCCTGACATGCTCCATTCTAAGTGAGGCTTCACTACAGCTCTCCACAGTGGCCTCTTGCATGGACATGCCAAGAAGTTTACTTCCGTGTTAGTCTAAATCTCATCAACTGGTGAAATTATGAGTTTGAGGCCAGCCTGGTATATACTTTAAGACATAACCTCAAAAAAACCCCTGAGGGATAGAAAGGAAGAAAAGAAGAGGTGAAGGGAAGAAAGGAGGAAAAGAAAAACAAAAGGGAAAATTTTCAAAATATTACTGCATGAACCAGAAATTCCACCATTGAGTGTATGTGCAAAGAACATGTAGACAAATAGACACTTGTACTTACATATTCCCAAAAGCACTATCTGCAACAATTAAGAAACACCATCTATATGCCATCAAATTATTCATAGCTTAGAAAATGTGATATCATTCAGCAAGAAAGAGGATGCAATTCTGTCATGTCTGACAACATGGATAGGACTGGAGATCACTACGCTAAATGAAACAAGCAAGGCACAGAGAGACAAGTATTCCATGATCTTGGTCATATGTGATATATATAAAAGGTCGATCTCACAGACGATCAGAGTATAGTGATTGCCAGATGGAGGAGAGATCAGTAAAGCTGAGCATTGGGCACTGAGTTACCAGTCGGAGGAAGGAGATCTAGTACGTTGTTGTGTAGCTCGGAGACTATTCGAAGCTTTTCACTATTCATTTCTAAAGGTTGTAAAAAGGGACTTCTAATTTTTCGCTATAAATGAAAAGTGTTTGAGTAAACATGTTTAACTTGATTTAATATTATAAGATGTGTACATGTATTGAAATATATTATATTACCATTTTAATGTTTTATATAATTTATCTTAAAAGAATTTCAATAAGCCAGTCATGGTGGAATACATCTTTAATCCCATTTGGGAGGCAGAGGCAGGAAGATCTCTGTAAATTCGAGGCCAACCTGGTCTACAAAGCTAGTTCCAAGACAGTCAGTGCTGTTACACAGAGAAAGGCCTCTCATAACCATCTATAGTGGGATCTGGTGCCCTCTTCTGGCATTCAGGCATACATGCAGACCGAACAATCACACGTAAAATACGTAAAGAAATCTTTGAAAAAAAATAATTAAAAAATTAATAACATTTTCAGTTTATAGATTTTTACTATTGTTAACAGTGATTCTAAACAATTATGTCTGGCACTTAATAAATTCTCTTCGTTTTATTTTGTGCATGGATGTTTGCCTGCATTTATGTCTGTACATCATATGTGCAGTGCTCAAGGAAGCTGGAAGTGGATGTTGAAGCCCCTGGACTGGAATTACAGATGGTTGTAAGATGACATGTAGTGCTGGGAATTGAACCTACATCCTCTGGAAGGGCAACCAGTACTCTTAACTGTACCCACTTCAAAAGAAACTTGTTATTGCTTTTATTTTTTCTGAGTTTGTTTATATTATATACTTATATTATATATTATTATATACTTTATTATATACTGAACAAAACTGGATAACGGCTATGGGGAATACACAGGTATTTTTGCATATAGCACAATCTGTAGTTGTCATTAGCATATTTATTCATATTATCATATTACTCAACAAAATTTATGTATATGTGATATTTAAAAGCATGAGCTTTTGGAGCAGTCTGTGATTTGAAACCACCAATCTACTAAGACTTACCACAATATATAACCTCAATTAAAGAATGAATTTTCTGAGGGCTGGGCATGATGGTATATGCCTTTAATCCCAGTACTTAGGAGGTAAAGTCTTTGTGAGCTCAAGGCTAACCTGGTCTGTATAGCAAATTCCAAGCCATAAGGGACTATATACTGATTCTCAGTCTCAAAAAGCAAAGTAATTTTCTGAGACAGGCATAGTGGCTTACATCTATAACCCCAGCACTTAGGAAGCTGAGGCAGAACTGCTGAAAGTTCAAGGTTACCCTTGATTATAGAGTGAGACCCCATTTCAGTAAAACAACAGAAATGCATGGCTTAGTGGGTAAGAACACTGGCTGTTCTTCCAAAGGTCCCAGGTATGGTTCTCAGTACCCACATAGTGGCTCATAACCACCCATAACTCCAGGTTCTGGGGTTCTGACTTTTTTAGACAACAGGCGCGCGCGCATGCACACACACGCACACACACACACACACACACACACACGCAGACTGTCTCAGTCACTGTTCTATTGTTGTGAAGAGACTCCATAACGAAGGCAGCTCTTATATAAGAGAGCATTTAACTGGGGGCTTGCTTATAGGTACATTACCATGGTGGAAGCATGGCCACATGCATGGTGCTACAGCAGTAGACAAGATCTGCATCCTGATCCACAGGCAGCAGGCGGGGGGGGGGGGGGGGGGGGGGGCGGGGAGACTTACTGGGCCTGGATTGGGCTTTTGAGACCTTGAACCTAGTGACACACCACCTCCCACAAAGCCATACCTCCTCCAACAAGGCCACCCCTCCTAAGCCATCCTTAACAGTTCCTCAACTGGGGACTAAGAATGCAAATATATGAGCCGATGTATTCAAACAAAGGCGAGAGAATAAAATACATACATAAAATAAATCTTTAAAAATACATATTCTTTAAATTCTTTAAATTGTTGATTTTCTCATTTATGAAATATGGTTCATATAACTCTTTTGTTGATTTTTTTGTGTGTGTGAAATTGAGATAATGTATTTAAAGTTTTTAGCACAGTGTGACCAAATAACCCTCATTAAATATTTTCCAGATATGAGGATAGGCAGGATATATAAGAAAAAATAGTACCTTTTCCTTCTCTCTCTTCCTTCATTTCTTTCTTTCTTTCTTTCTTTCTTTCTTTCTTTCTTTCTTTCTTT
>NW_021620880.1:84737-140386 GCF_004785775.1 Grammomys surdaster
TTTCTTTCTTTCTTTCTTTCTTTCTTTCTTTCTTTCTTTCTTTCTTTCCTTCTTTTTGAGACAAGTTTAGCCATATAGCAGCCAGGCTGGCCTTAAACTTTTCATCCTCCACCAGTATAAGCAGCTAAAAAGTACCATTAATATGCTTAGATTCAAGTTGGGTGAATACAATTAATATCCATGTGGAATCATTAATTGGTCATCTATGTGGCACTAACTATAATCAGCAGGATTCGGAAAAACAGGATGATAGGAAAGCCTGTATTCAGCAGAACGGTTCTAGAAAATTTAGAAAAAGGAAAAAGGAATTACAGAAGAAATCAGAAGCTTAAGGAGACTCGGGGGAACATCATGTTTGTGGAGAACCCATGAGCAGGTTTCCAGTTTATTTTATAGTACTGAGATAAAATGCATACATGTTAGGCAAGTGTTCATACATGTGTTCATACATACTAGGCAAGTATTCTAGGACTGAGCTGGTGACTCAGTTACTGTCTCTTCCATAGAGGTTCAAACTTGTAAAGTACAGAAGATAAGCTTAAGTAGATAAAATGTAGCAAGGTTTTGAAAGACTTAAGTCTAGCCAGAAGACAGTGAGTTGGCAAGTCCAGGTTACCAGCTGGCTCACTAAACTCCTCAGGAGCAAGCCTCTGTCTCACAGAGCACATGGGGCCAGGCATCCTGCTTTGTGTGGACCAGAGACTTCTGTGAACACTGAGGTTGCAGAGATTCTGATTCTCAGCCTATCTTGCATCCTCCATCTGTCTCAGAAATGCCTTTTCAGCATTTCTTTGGTGGTGCATGCCTTTCACTCCAGCACTTGGGAGGCAGAGGCAGGCAGAATTCTTGTGAGTTACAGGCCAGCCTGGTCTACATAGTGTATTCCAGGGCTACACAGTGAGATCCTGTCTCAAAAAAAAAAAAAGGTCAGCTTACTACACACTGCATTTTTACTTCTCTTAATAATGTAACAGTTCTTCCTTTTTTGTATTTTCGTATACTGTTCATTTGCTGAAGAGAATGCATTATTGGTCCTAAAGGACAATTCTAAATTCAATGAATTGTATTCTCATGACTAATTTAACATAGTCTCTTATCCTTTAAATTGTTTATGTAAAATAAATTAGATCTAGAACCTTGGTAAAATTAGTTTCCAGTTTCTTCAGAAGAATATATCTGTAAATGAGCTCTTAAGTTTTTGATGTGTAATGGGCTCTTTGGCCAACAGAGCAGAAGGCTGCACTTTTGAGACTCTGGTCATTGTTCAGAGAATTTCTTTTACATTGTGTGACTGTTGATTTCATTGTTGCTCTGTCCACCCCAGGAGATGGAGGCCCTGAAAGGCATCAAATGGGCCAAAGGTTTGTGCCAGCTGGACATGGCAGAGCACACCTGTAACCCTGCGTTCAGATCCTTTTTAATTTGGAGGTCATGATGGTTAGTTGGATAGGATCTGAGATTGTCTAGGAAGCAAGCCTCCAGGTACACCTGTGAGGGACTATTTTGATTTAGCTAGCCTTTGAATATGCCTGTGAGAAATTATCTTGATTAGGTTGAGGTGAAAAGACACCCCCGACCCCCCATTTTCTCCAGTAGTGGTTAGCACTAATTCCCTGGGACTGGGTCCTGGACTGGATGGAAGGAACTCTAGCTGAGGAGTACCAGCATCACCTCTCTCTGCTTTCTGACCATGAGTGGGATGTAAGCAGCTGAGCTCGAGTTTCTGCCAGCAGGACTACCCACGACAATGCTATACACACTGGGGCTGAAAGCCAACATAAACTCCTTTCTTTAAGTAAATAAGACAGAGGTTGCAGACCAAAATGGACAAACAGCAAAAATTACAGAGCCACAAAACGGATCCTAACCTGACTTTAATTGGTGCATTTCTTTTCTTTTTACAGATCAACATCAGGATGATTCTCCTCCACCTCCACTCCCAGAAAGAACTCCGGAGTCCTTCTTTCTTGCTGATGAGGACTGTAAGTTGGCAGTTATAAAATGAAGTGTTAAAAGATTTAAAATAAGATAAACATGTTAGTTTATGCCTGTGATCTCAGCACTTGAGAGGCGGACACAAGAGGATCAGGAATTCAAGGCCATCGTTAGCCACATGATTTAAGGACAGCCTAAGCTCTGTGAGACCCTGTCTCTTAAGAACAAAGAAAAGACTAAGCATGGTGGTTTTGCTGGGAGGGAGAGGCAGATATCTGTGAGTGGAAGGCCAGCCAGGGCTACACAATGAGACCCTGTCTAAGAAACAAAACAAAACAAAACAAAACAAAAAACTCAACAAAATTAAATACAGTAAGTCTTCCATGGAAAGGTATAAAGATGACTAAATAAAAGAGTGCATTTTAGAGCTTATAATATATAATGAAAATGGTATCTAAGAGGCCAAACATATAGGCCAAACCTGAATCTACACCTATATTTAAGTCACAGGCTTAAGAAACTATACAACAAAACCTTTTTCCTTTCCTTTTTCTTTTTTGTTAAGGTATACAGGTCCAACCCATGAAAACTTCTTCTACTAGCTATCCTGAGACCACAGAGAACTCAACGTTTTCTAAACAGACATTGAAGACCCCTGGAAAAAGTTTCACAAGGAGCAAGGTAAGACAAGAGACTTAGAAAACATCCCAGAGTTCCCCTTACTACTGGTTTTTTTTCTTTCCACAGCACTAAGATTGAAAATTACATTAAGCATGTTTACTAAATTGAGTTTTGCTCTTGCACAGTCAAAATTAATAGAAAGCAAATATGTGCAATGAATGAGAGTACTTATAGTTAGATGTTAGTGTATGAGAATAAATGCATTACATGCAGAGAAGGTTAATGTATATCAATCCAGGGATAGGATTGGATAATTTCATAATTGTTAGTGGGTTGACAGTGCAGCTCAGTTAGCAGAAGCTTGCCTGAAGCATGCCTGAAGCCTGGGGTTTGACCTAGGTATGGTGGTGCATGTCTGTAATACTCATATCGGAATATTTAAGAGGTGGAGGCAAGAGTATCAGAAGTTCAAGACCAGGCTGGGATACATGAGACCATGTCTCAAAAAAAAAATAATGTAGAAAAATTTTAGGATCTAAAATTCACATCTACATTAGGATAAAGTGTAGATAGCTAAAAGATTTAAATGTTAAAATGTGTACATACACATAAAACTACTAAAAAGGAACTGGAGAGATGGTTCAGAAGTTAAGAGCACCGACTGCTCTTTCAGAGGACCTGAGCTTAATTCCCAGCACTTACATGGTGGATCTTAACTGTCTTTAACTCTGGTTCCAGAGGATCTGATGCCATCTTCTTGTCTCCTTGGGCACTAGGCATATACATGGTGCATAGATATACATTCAGGTAAAACATTTATACATATAAAATAATCAATCCAAAAAAATTTAAAACCTAAAAATAAAAAAAATCAACCCCCCAAATAACTTAACAATAACTATTTTTAAAAACCCTGAATTACAAGAGTACTTTTTGGTAAGATAGTTTTGTAACTCTGGAGCATGAGTGGCCCTTGTAACTATAACAATCCAGAAGCAGAGAGGCAGAAGATACAGGCAGCCCACTAAATGAAACAAAATGTCTGCACAGTGAAGAAAAGGTAGCTAAAAATCAAAGACAAAGACCAGACTGGAGAGGAGGACTGCAGCTGGCACCATGGTCAGGGAGTTTGTCTAATATATGATGAATTGGTAGAGATTCATAACTTCAAAATAAAACTGGGCAAAGAGTCCATGACTGAAAAGCAAAGCAACCCTCAGGGTGTTGCCAGTTTTGAGTGCTCCCAGTAGAGGGAGTGAAGGCTTGTCATCCTTGTCCCTGGGATTTTGACAGGATTGTTTCTAGGTATGTGCTAGGCTACATATGGTAAAACAGCAAGAGAGAGTCAAGTGGTGGTTTTATATTGAAATTAGGATATAAGATGGAAAAAATAATTGCAGTTTCATGGCAATTATTAAGGAAACTAATCCTGTTAAGTCTGTATTTCTAGTTGACTACAACAGTTTGAAACTTATAGGAAAAACATTTAACTTTCTCCTCTCTTCACTTTTACAGAGTTTGAAGATTTTCCGAAATATGAAAAAGAGTAAGCTCACTTGTACTTATTTTTTTTTAGAATGTATCTAAAAAATTTAAAGTTATACAATTTTTGGTATTACCCTATGCAAAAAGTTAACAGTATCATTCCCAAATAGCTTCAGAAGGGGCCTGTAGGTCAGAGTGGCCACCAGGCGTTGACTGGCTGGGCTCCACCAGCCTAACATTAGGTAGGGGTGCTGTTTACACAGAAGAATAATTAGTGCAACGGTTGGTATTTTCTACCCATTCCAAGATGCTTAGATAGAAATATGTTATTTAAAACTCCTAGCAGTCTAACCTCAGATATGTTTTCTTTGAAAACAGTAACAGCAAAGCATATTGTTAACCAAATGTGTGGATTTAATGAAAGATTTCCATTTTTACAAGTATTACCAGGAGTAAAAAGTCTGTTGCTCACTATTCTGCTGCATTGTAATGAAAATAAAAACCCACAGGCTCTTTAAACTTTTGGAAATTCTCTTAGACACCTTATTTACAATTACAAGCTCTATAAAACATGATGATGTGACTCTCAGAAATTTGATCCACTTGGTTAGTCAGGAAGATATTGGTATACTGGGGAGGGACAAAGAACACCACAGAAACTTCCTGAAAGCAAAATCTTGGGTGGATAGTCGAGTGTTACTTTACCCTCCTCCCCTCCTCTATTTCCCCAAATCCCAGGTTCTCAACAGTCTGCCAGCATTGCCATCACACTTGACCTCTGAAAGGATCTCTCACCCATTACAGCTGAAGGATGGTTAGGAAACAAGCATCCCCCCCCCCAAGAATTAGTCAAGGAGAATTTTAACATTTCAAAAGGAAATTACAGTAACAGGAAAAATTACATAGATTAAAAGCAAACGAGTGATCGACTTGGATAGTCAGCCAAAGGTTCATTTGATTAGCTTAAGAAGTACCCTTTTCTTTCTCTAGATCCAATGATATTTGGGGGTATCAAAGGAGCAGTAACTTCAGGTAGATTTATGTTGGGAGATCTTTGGGATATAGTGGGAGACAGAGGCTTCTTTTTGTAATTAACTCTCATGGCATCCTCTGAATGTAGCTTGGACTGTATTTTTGGGTTTTGGCTACTTTGATTCTATGTTCTTTAGCTGCTAAAAACAGCATCGAGCATTTAAACTGCCCTTGAAGCTTCGACATGTATTAGCTTAGACTTGTATACATGTCTCCACCCCTTCCAGATGCTCGTGACCTCAGAATGTCCTACATTCTTTCCCAATCTGAATAATTCAGTAGTCTGCAGTTAAGTTCAAAATGAAAATAACATTTTTTATCTGTTATTTTTGAGCTAGCATTTCTGTCTGCTTTCTTTCTCTGAATACTTGTCAAATGTCTGCTGTTTAGACATTGTGGAAGGTTCCTAGTATATGGTGGTCAACAGAGATAATACTAGCTCTTAGGATTATGTGCAACTCAAGCCTAGTGAGGAATTCAGAAACTAAGCAAGTAAGTCCCCGAGCACATACATAATAACATTGTGATAGATGTTATTAAAGAAAACAAGAGTAATTGTGAGAGAATGAAATGAGGTAGGGTGAGGCTGGAAGGATGAGAGAATAGTAGTTGCATTCTTACTGGTTTTGCTAAGTAGAGTTTAAGTGCAATGAGACACCAGAAGAGGATGTTACACAGAGACGCTATACACTATTTTATCCTGGCTGCTGTATGTGGAGAGTAGATTATACATGACAAGAGTGGAAGTTGTCAACTGTGATGTTCAGTGATGCCTATATTTAGTGGGAAAAAGTTTCAAGCAAATTTTGGTGTGTGTGCGTGTGTGTGTGCATACATGTATGATGGGGGCACACGTCTCAACTTGCATATGGAGGTCAGAGGACAACTTCGTAGAGTTGGTTTCCCCCTTCTACATTTACATGAGCTCCAAGGAACAAACTTGGGTTCTTAGACTTACACAGCAAACTCCTTTACCAACTGAGCCTTAGTGGGAAATTTTATTTTATTTTTTATTTATTTTTTATTTTTTTAACAGTAAAAAGCAGAGGAAGAATATTTCTTCAATGTGGCCCCCCCATTGAAAGGTGAACAAAAAGGTATCAGTGAACACAAGGCTTAGGTTTAAATACAGGACGAGAGGTATGCATGCCTAAGCAGCGCTGGTCAAGTTTTCTCTCTCCAACACCTTGTCTAAGCTCCCATATTTGTTGCAAAGTGGTCTGACAAGTTCTCAGAACTGTATGAAATTTCTCTCTGAGAAACAAGCTCCCACTCTGGCAAACACCAGCCTTTAGCTTTTTCTTTTCTTTTTTTCCTCAAATAGTAATTAATTCACACAGGGGTTATAAACACAGAAAGGCAGGATGTGGGGAAGGGAATGACACTGGAGTGTGGGTGTTCAGGGGGAATACAGATATCTTCAGAACCAGGTATCAGCTAGGTGAAGGTTCAGGGGACAATTCACTATGACTCTGCCTATGACTCGCTTGTCCTTATCTAAGCTGGCATTGTCTGCCAAGGCTACCTGTTTACAAGGTCTATGACTACTCAGGCTTGTAAATTTCCACAAAAGCTGCCTGTTGATATTAGCTTATAGCCATCTGTTTCATTGTTTTTCCACTGAGACCCAAAACTTGGTGTTAATATACATGTATGATATTACTGATTTTAGGCCTATGGCTAATTTTAGACCTACAGTGTGTAAGCAGGGCTGCCCCTGACATCTCCTCCCTTCTCTAAGTATAGAAGGGCTGTGGCAATTCTAAACTTGTGAAGGCGGGGATAGAGGCCTGACCTCCAGTATTTGAAGGGGACCTTGTAATGGCTCCAGTCCCCCTGTCGTCGTCCAGTGAGGCATGAGGGTCATACCCATCCCGATGTCTTTTTCCTGGAGAGGGGATACTTTTGACATCAACCCCTATGCAGTCAGGCTTGTCCCTCAGGGAACCCAGAGAGATATTTTTATCTTTTATTTATATTCCCTTGCAGTGCTTAGCCTCACAGCCTAAGCAAGAATTCAGATCGCCTGTCAGAGGGGGTTCTGGGTGGCCCCTCTCTGCTTGGTCTAGGGGCAGAAGTCCCCCCTTTTAGGTTGGGTGGAGATGGGTTTTGGAAACACCCTGTATAAAGTAACAACCTCATCTTGAGTCTCATGGTCCTCCATAGCTAACTTATGATAATGTATCTGAGTAGGTTTTGCTACCAAATTATTTATCTGTTGTATCACAGAGTTAGTCCACCTATTTAAGGGCCAGGGACCAGCAGGAAAAAGCAAAAAGAACCCAAATAATGGTCCCAAGATGGAAGGAAATAGGGTTGACAACCTTGGAGAGGCTGCAAACCACTTCTTGTACCAGCATTCATCTGTCTCTTTCGCTCTCTGATTTTTCTTAGGGCCTTCACTACCTATTTCATGCTCTCTTTAACCCTCCTTGTCTTGTCTATGTAAAGGCAACCTTCTTCTTTGAGGGTTGTACACAGTCAAGAGCTGTATACAGCCTTTTCTATTGTACTAGAGTAAATCAAGTCCAATAAGGATCTTTGTGATTTTAGGAGGTCTCTTCAGATGGCGAAACGAGGGATTTCTTCAGATTAGTGATGTGAATCTCTAGCTGTTTGATGTTCTTGTCAGTGGCCCTTCAAAGGTCTGAGTAGTATAAATTCGGAGGCCAGCATCTGGATTAGAACTTCTAACAGCAGACATCACGGGTGATTCATTTTAAGCTCTCCACAAAAGAATTAGTCTCTGTTCAATATTCTCAAGAGAGAGGTAAACCCTAATTTTCCTCAACAATTAATTGACAAAAGAGAGGTAATCTCACAAAAAGTAGAAGAAGCTATTACTAATCGATATATTATATAGTCTGATTAGTTGTCAGCGGTGCTATAACAGTCCTTTGACAAAAGATTATTAATATAGATTTATATATCCTTAAATAGGGTCTTCATGACTCTGAGTGTGGAAGGAGCAACTGTTGGCGCTTCTGCCCTGATTTTACAAGAACTCTCAAAAATTGGCTTTAAAAACAAAAGAGGGGGAATGGTACCCCCTCAGAAGGAGTCCCCCTGAAATACTCTCCATCATGCCTTGTTGACTTTTATCTCTCTAAAGCTGAAAGCTCATGGCAAATCTGCTGCTGACTGCCTCTGACACCACCAAGACCAACAAAACTTTGCCACAGATATGGGGAAGGACCCTCTTACCCTTAAAGGGAATGGCCCAGACCCAGTTCCCTTATGGGGCCGAGGACTGATATGCCTGTCTGATACCACAGAAGGCACAGCTAACCGGCTACCAAAAAGATTAATGACAAAAATAGATACCCCCACAAAGTCAGGCCCAACCATAAATACGATGAATAACAATTTACATCCGGGGGAGAGAAATCTCCCTGAGAATCCCCTTCTTTTTCCTTTCCAGGGAAATTTTAATTGTTTAGAAATACTATAGTTGCAAGTGACCAAAAAAAAAAAATCCAATTTAGGGTAACTGGATCATAAGAGAAGCATTTATTATTGTCTTGCAACTAAGAATTCAAATAACTCATTAAGTAGCTAACCCTTATTCCACAGAGCTTTGTTTCATTCTTATGTGTGTAAGCCTGTGTGTACATATGTATGCACAAATGGTGACCGATATCTTCCTTAACCATGTATCTTGTTTTCCATACAAGGTCTCTCATTGAATTGAGAGCTTATTAATGGAATAGACTAGCTGGTCAGCAAGCACTAGGGAGTCTACTTTCTTTATTTCCCACATGTGGGGATAATAGGCATACAGCTGCCATTCCTAGCTTTTTACCTGGGTACTGAGTCTGAACTCAGTTTTTCATGCTTGCTCAGCAAGCATTTTATCAATGAGCCATCTCTCCAGCCCTGGTTTTATTTTACTTTATAAACTTACTCATAGGCAGATTGTTTTTTTTTTTTTTACCATGTGGTTTCAGGCTTATGATGGAAAAAATTAGCCTTTTCCTGGTTGCTTAAGCAACAGTCTAGTGTAAATTTACTAGTGTAAATTGGCCGGATGTTGGCCTGGTTCATTTGCCTCTGCCTGAATAAATTCTTAACAATACATTTAACATTATGATTAGGCGTGATACTATGTCTTATATTTAGCCACTTAGTTACATGTGGTCACTGATTAACTAGTAATGAGATCAAACTTACACACATCTGGTGTGACCATGCCAACGTACTAACAATGGAACTCAGCCCAAGTTATTAGTCATTTCATTATCCTACACATACAAATAATTCCACTTGATATGTGGCAACTGAAGACTGGGGAGGATGTAAAGGAAACATTTATCTTGTTTAATCTGGCTGATACATGTTGAGCAGGCAGCAAGAGTAACAGGCCATAGGTAACATATCAGTTCTCTCTAATATATGTTTGCTGATCTTTGCTGCATTTGTTGAAAAAAAGGAAGGAGGGAGAGAAGGAAGGAAGGAAGGAAGGAAGGAAGGAAGGAAGGAAGGAAGGAAAGAAAGAAAGAAAGAAAGAAAGAAAGAAAGAAGAATGAATATTCCTCTTTGGGACAAATACTTTCTCTCAGATCACATGTAGAGATTACTGACATCTTTGTATATCCCTATCTTCATTCAACTGTGTTCATGTCTATCCTTAGTTCCTAGCTCAGTTCTTGACACACAGTATTTAGTAAGTGTGCATTTAATTGGAAATGCCTGAAATCTGCAATGTATTCTAGAGACTCATACTTGAGTATCATCCAGAAAGAAAATGTTCTAGATGTTTCTAGAAGCCTAATATTACATATGTGTAAACACATATATGTAGTTTTCACATTGCATTTTAAAATGTTAAGAACAACAACAAAAAAGGTAAGCAGTAATTTCTTCTTACTTATAAACTGTTTTTGAGAAAGTTTATATAAACTCGAGAAATCTTTATTCCTTAAGACTGTGCACTGTCAATTGCAGACTCAGTTTTATAAAATTCCTTTTAAAACCTGGCAAGAATTGATATATGCATATATTAAGGTATTAGGAACATAGGTATTTTTAGGCCCACACATAGTAAATACAATAGCGAACCAAGAAATATAACAATATGTTTGAAAGACTACGGCCCTAATTTAGCATCATCTATGAGGAAAAATGACTGGAAAGTAAAGGAGATTTAAGAGTCGAGGGAAATATAAGAAAAACCTCAGCTTGCCATAGATTAATTAATGTGAGACATTGAAAGTGTGTGTTATAACTTATCAGAGGACAAAGATAAACTCCAAGGCCAAATGTGAGTCCTAAAGTAGTGGATTTGTGACATCATTTCCTTGGTTTTGGGTATTGCTATATAATCTATTTGCAAAGAAAATAAATCTTGCTTGGTATGGTTGTTCAGGTCTGTAATCCCAGTAGTTGGGATGCCTAGGTAGGAAGAAGGCCAATCTGAAGGCCAGCATGGGATATTTAGTAAGTTTATGCCTGCAGATTGGGACTTTCCCTCCACTCTGTATCATAGTTATAAAAATATAATTTCAACCATTTGAGCACATTTAATATGATACTGATATATTTATTTTGGAGTATTGTTCTGGAGGAAATGTTTAATTTCAATAATCATACAAGCAAATAAATGGTAATCTAAATCCCTTGTCAGTCTTTACCTTACATATTTTTCCTCTGATTACAGGTGTTTGTAATTCTTCCTCGCCAAGCAAGCCCACCGAATGTGTTCAGCCAAAAAATTCCAGCTCCTTTCTGAATTTTGGTATGTGCATTATTTTATAGCAGAGTTAAACATGCTTATAATCTGGGTCTGGTGAGATGGACTGGTGATTAAGAGCACTAGATATTCTTTCAGAGGGTCCAGGTTCAATTCTAAGCACTCACAACATAGTAGCTCACAGTGTCTGTAACTCCAGTTTCAGAGGAGCTGATGTCCCTTGCTGGCCTCTGCAGGTACCGCAAGCACATGGTGCACAGACATACATGAAGGCAAAGCATCCAAACACATAGAAGAAATTATTTTTATATAAAATTTTAAATACAATTTCATTTTTATTTAAATACAATTTAAAAATTTAAAATTGTAGGAGAGATTAGAAAATGTAATACTGCTAGGCAGACATACAATTGCCCAAATGTAATTTTATTTCAGAGGAAGAAGCAGAAACTGAGAGATCAGTCTCTGTTATAATAATCCTTATATCATTTTGAGAAAATGTTTACTATAAATGCTCTATTTCTTTAGCTATAAAACTTGGTTTGCATTTCATTCACTCCATGTTTCAATGGTTACAATTGAAATGTTAAGACTGGTTCGATGTTGGTGGCATGTGCCTTTAATCCCAGCACTTGGGAGGCAGAGGCAGGTGGATCTCTGAGTCTGAGGTCAGGCTGGATTACAATGCAAGTTCCAGGACAGCAAGGGCTACACAGAGAAACCTTCTCTCAAAAAAAAAAAAAACCCAGAAAAAAGTTAAAATTTGTATAAAACATTCAGATGGAACATTGTATAAACTATGAAAAAACACACAATTTTGCCTTGGCTACAAAAGTTTTCTGCTTCCTTCTTTTCTCTAAATCATTTGAGTGATGTATGGATCATCTGACTTTATATTGTGTGACCCTGGAATGAAATCTTAGCTGCATCCATGTTGTTTCTTCTCAAACATGCCTAGATTTCAAAGGTTTGTATACTTGAAAGCACTCAGGTTTCAGTGCTTCCTGAAGTAGTGGCAATAAACGTTGTAAGAATATGTTACTTAAAAATATTTAATTTGCCTCAGAAGGAGCACACCCATAATCCCAGAACAAGCAAGGCTGAGGCAGGGGGATCATGAGTTCAGGGCCAGGCTGGGCTTGCATAGGGAGATTCTATATCAGAAACGACCCCCTCCCCAAGTTGAAAAAAAAAAAGCATGTGGTTCATGTTTCTTTTTCCTGAATTGATCTATATGCAGAAAACAGTTCTAAACTATTACAAATTAGCTAATGAATCAGATCAGATGTAGGTATCTGAAACTGTAGTTGTTCTAAGTGAGGACACAAGAAGTCCTCACCCTCTGCACAATGTATTGGCTATAGTCAAGGTACCCGTACTGAGGAGATGATTTCAATGTGTAACTACTTCATTTTCCTTCTCTTCATTTTCAAAAGAGTAAAGTTTATATGAACTAGGCTCTGTACACCTCCACTAACATTTAAAATTACTAGTTAATATCAGAGGTTTCTTCCAGCTCTGGCATATAGGAGTGTGTGTGTGTGTTTGTATGTTTGTGTGTTTGTGTGTGTGTGTATGTGTATGTATGTATGAGAATTTTGCAGTGCTTACCAGGCTGTTTTTGAACTTGTGGTCCTCCTGGCTTAACTTCCTACGTGTTTGGATTATAAGTAGTTGCTACCATTCCTGGCCTACTCTACTATAGTTTTGTTTTTAGACTTAAATTTTGTTTTAAACATTAGCAGTTGCTAGGGAAGGTGATGAAATGTAAGTATTAGAAAGATCTTTGAGTTTTTCATATTTTGTTCTCCCTCTTTCAAACCCTTTGTTTTTAAATTTAAGGCACCAAAGTTGCTAAGTGTAAGATGCTTTTAGAATCTATCACAATCAAGACATATATTGCTGGTGGAGAAGGATAAATGTCCTCATCCTGAAATTTTTTGCTAGCTTTTATTTTATATGAAAGATTTCTCTTATTCTTCTGTGGAGGCAAGGGGGGTGCATTTCAGGAAAAGTAATTATAACTCATTTAGAACCATTTCTTTTTAGGTTTATTTTATATTTTCTAAGTTTTGAAAACATAATGTTTTAGTAAACTCAGGAGTTTCTATGACTTCATAGATACAGAACTAGATTTAATAATACCAGATAAATATTATTGCTTAATTTTATAAAAATGAAATTTGTTTTGTGGTCAGTGGGTGAGTGAATAAAACAGATAAATGGTGTTATATATTCTATTATTACAGGCTACTATAATCAGAGTTCTTCATACAGCTATTAATATTAGTTAATCTGTAAGTGGTCTAAGTTTAAATATTAGTAGTATTTGGGTTTGAGGTGTGGCCCCGTACAAAATACTTGCCTAGCATATGCAAGGCCAGTTGTTTGATCCCCAGTACAACAAAAACAATGGTCTATTTTCACTTAAACTTTAATTACTATAATGCCTTAACAGTCTATTACTAAATTGATCGAAGAGGGTGCTTAACTTTTTTGATGCTATACTCTAAAATTCAAGTATTCATTTCTGTGTAAAAATACCTGTTTTCGTTCAGTTTTATTTTTTATCCCCAGGTTTTGGAAATCGTTTTTCAAAACCAAAAGGACCAAGGAGCCCACCATCAACTTGGAATATTTAACACACCTCGAGATTTATAAGAATATTTGTTAAAACTGTACCTGCAAATAAAGCTACTAGAATACTGGTATAATAATAATATCATTAATGAAGATAAATTGTGTCAATAGTCTTGAAAAGGAAGGCAATATGTGAAAAACTTCCAGTAACCTTGTATTTTCATATTCCTCATATTTTATTGGGCACTGCCAATAAAGTTTGACCTTCAGTTTATGTTTCAAAGTGTATTTATTTTTTACTTTTACTTTCTCACTTTACTTATAGTTTACTTTCTCTCTCTCTCCATATATAAATTTACTATAAATATACATTTTTGTTTTGAGATGATGTCTCCTCCTGCCATAGCCTTTGGAGGGCTGGGATAACAAGCTCACAAGTTCAGTATAAACATTCATTTCAGTAGGCTTATAAAAATTTGATCTTAACTAACATTCTCTTTAAAATATTTTTATATATACAAATGTTTTTGCCTTTATGTAAGGATGTACATCACCTATGTGTAGTGCTCATCAAGGCCAGAAGAGGGAGCTGAATCCCTTGAATTGAAATTACAGGTTGTGAGTTGCTGTGTGGGTTCTGGGAACTGAACCAGGGTCCTCTGCAAGAGCAGTTAAGTGCACTTAACTAACCATCTGAGTCATCTCTCCATCCTTTCAACTAAATTTATACATTAATATTAAAAATAACGTAAGAAAGTAGACAGGTCTTGATATGTAGCCCCAGGCAGCCTCAAACCAATGATCCTCCTACTTCATGCTGCATACTGCTGGTATTGCAGATGTGTTCCATCATGACTGACTAAAGGTTTTATTTAAAAACAAAACACCCCTTACTTTGTGCTTGTAGTACTGCTTGTGAAAATGACTGTTCTGGGATGTTATTTTTGTCTAAATGGAGTGTATCTCTTCTACCTTCCCAAATGCTGCATAAAAGGAAAGATGATGTACAAATAATGGCAGTGATCACTTTTGTGATGCTATAATGAGATGTTCAACTATATGTTTAACCAGTTATTCACTTACCAATTCAAGAAAAAAAATCAACAGCAGTTACTTTTTGTCAACACTTTAAAATTATTTTAAATTCGTTTTTGATAGTGCTTTCTTCATAGAAGAGGCCCTATATATAAATGTGTTCACATAAAACAAATTTATGTTCACAATCATTTAAAGGTACTGGTGATTTGAAAATGTATTTCTATATGACTATGGATTCTCTTACATAAATTATATTTCAAATCTAGTTTTACACAATAAATAAATTAATGGATCTTTATTATTTTAAAGGGTTCGCTTTACTTTCTCTATCAGGTTAATATTTTTACATATGAAAATACAACCTAGCAACAGTGTTATTTGTGTTTTAATGCTTTTTGTTAGGAAAAGCAATGCTGGAGCAAATTGACCGGTATTGTTATTTGTTTATTGTAGTACAATGTATACCCAATAAGTGTTCAAAAACTTCTCTATTTTAAACGATAACTTTTATTGCAGAAGTTCACTCAACCTAAGTTACTTCTCTGGGAACTAGTGGTGTTAAACCACAGTTATTTTTATATGCCTAGTACATCATTGTAGCCAGTTATTCCAAATATCTTTCTTAAGGACTTAAATGTAATTCTAGGTAAAAAGCTAAAGTAATGAAACTCAAAATGGATTTGAATAAACACCATCTCCTGGCGAACAGTGTCAGGTTGACAACGCTTTTCACATTTGCAAATTTATATTTATGGTTTGAAAAAAAATTAAAAAGTTTCTATCGAGACTTTTTTTGTTAACTATAGCTATACGTTCAACAAAAATGCCGGATTCTACCTTCCCAAGCATTGGAGGGAAAAGTGACTCTGGCAAGGCGGAGCTGTGCTCGGGAGACTCCTAAGGCAATATTTGCACCTGCCTTGAGCCTGTAGCTGTTACCACAGCAAGGCTATAGAAAATGCTGCTTCTTCTCCCCCCCCCCCCCCATAGCAGCTTTACTATACTCTACAGCGAAATAGTCCTTTTACATATTCCGAAATTCTTTTTCTCCTCTTTAATCATGGGTAAAGGCTGGAGATTCTTTTACCTCACAAAGGCTATGAGAGAAATACGAAATTGAAAAGTCACTATGGAGACCACCTCTGGGTAAGATGAAGGAGGAACACTGGAAGTGGAGCGCCTGAACACACCGCCAGACTCTGAAACCTATTAACATTGTTTGGGCCGTTAGGGCGGTTGGCGGCAACTCGCCGGCGGGCGGCAGTTGCGTCGCACCCCGAAGCGTGCCTAGGCGCACGCTCCCCTCCGCTCCTCCACTCAGAGAGCAGGAGGGGCGGAGGGTGGGGAGTGGGGGGGAGGGGAAGAGAACGCGGAGGTCGGTGGAACTACAACTCCCGCAAGGCTTTGCGCGACCAGGGTGCTTTACAATAGAAGCTCGGTTGGCGAGGCCTGCGGAGAGGTGCCGGAACTGTCGTTTCCGGCATGTTCAGGTCTTCAAGAACGACCGATCAGTGGAGGGCGGGGGAGAGACTCCAATGCCCAGCGGGCCATGCGCGGGCAGCGCTTGCGCGAACCGCGGACGGGGGGGCGGTCGGGCCATTTAAATGTGTGTTTGTGGGTGAAATGGCTGCGCAGGTCGGAGCGGTTCGCGTAGTACGGGCGGTGGCGGCGCAGGAGGAGCCGGACAAAGAGGGGAAGGAGAAACCCCATGTTGGGGTTTCGCCGCGAGGAGTGAAGCGGCAGCGCCGGGCGAGCAGCGGGGGTTCTCAGGAGAAGCGGGGGCGACCGAGCCAGGACCCCCCTCTCGCTCCCCCTCATCGGCGGCGTCGTAGCCGCCAACATCCCGGGCCGCTGCCTCCAACGAATGCCGTCCCAACCGTCCCAGGCCCTGTTGAACCTCTGCTCCTGCCGCCTCCGCCGCCACCGTCGCTGGCACCCGCCGGGCCCGCTGTCGCTGCCCCGCTCCCGGCCCCAGGCACCTCGGCCCTCTTCACCTTTTCGCCCCTGACGGTGAGCGCGGCCGGGCCCAAGCATAAGGGCCACAAGGAGCGGCACAAGCACCATCACCACCGCGGCTCCGATGGTGACCCCGGTGCCTGCGTTCCGGGCGATCTAAAGCACAAGGACAAGCAGGAAAACGGCGAGAGGAGCGGAGGGGTGCCTTTGATCAAGGCCCCCAAGAGAGGTGAGAACAGGCGAACCGCTGGGGCTCGGGCTGTAGGTCTCAGTGCCCATATCCCGCCCCTTTAGGACTGAAAGACGCAGCTCTACTCCCCTGAGCCCACTGAAGTGGACTCCGGATTGCAGGCGGTTGCCACAGTTTGACCTACTTGAGGCTTCTCTCTGAGGCCGAGCTGTCAGTTTCCATCCCTGTTTGTAGTCCCCCGGAGCCTTTGCAACATTTATTTTCAAATTCGGCAGGGTTTCCGCGCCGCGCGGTGCTTGGCATCGGATTAGTAGGTGGGGTACTAAAACCTGCCTTTCTGAAGTAAAGGCTTGTCACTGAAAGTCCCTTCTTGTTCTCCTTCTTGGAAATCTTTAGTTTTTCTCATTCCCGGCACCTACATATTTACAGGTTCGACTCTGGGCTCTGAGTTTCAATTCTCAAAGAGGTTACACAACTCACTGATTGCCTTAGCTTCAGCGAGGTTAACAAAATCATTTACGATGTTTCTTTTTCGGCTAGACGTGGTAAATAAAATCGTTATTTTTTTTAATTAGCCCTTTTAATTGTTAGTATGGATAGGACTGGTTCGAGGAAGGTTTTATCACCCTTTGAATCCTAGGAAATAGACCAACCATCTCTCCGAAGGGAAGGAAGTGTGCAATAGGATGTAGATGCAGATTCTAGTTCCATTTCTTTATGCCAGAGCTCTGTTTGAGAATCTCTGCAATTCCAGCAGTCTTTAAAGGTATTTCACATAGAAAAGGTAGGGCTAGTTAAGTGTGCTTTTGAGAGGAATTAGGTTGGCCAAAATTGGTGTCTTCTATTGCCAGATACTTGTAGCATGTATTTATATTCTTTATGGAAGAAATGAAGTATGCTTTTGCCTATGCCGTATTTATTATAACTTGCAATATTCATAATCTTAGTAATACATTAACACATTAATATGTGTTTGAATCCTGAGACATTTCCAGTTATTAGTGAACTAATCTTTGAATCTAAAATTTTGAGTAGCTTGGATTCTTCCCATATATTTAGTGATAGTGCTAACCTGTGTGTGTGTGTGTTTGTATTTAGGTGCAAATAATAGGTTTTCATTTCCACTGGATAGAACTGCATCTATATTTTTCTTTGGTGGTATCCAGATACCATCTTTAGGAGTATAATTGGAAAACTGTCTGGTGTGCCAGTTTCCAAAATAATTGCATATTGGAGTAGCTTATATTTTTACCCTTATTCCCCAGACTCCCTGGTGTGTGTCCATACACAGCTGCAGGGAAATTTGAATAATCATTTCCTTCAAATGTGTGCTGTAGGAAAGAATACTAGTTAGTGCTCATGGCATAGAACCCAGGCTCCTAAATGCTAGTTCAAGCTTTAACACCGGTCTGCCTGGCTTTGCTTTCCCTTGCTTCCTTTTCTCCACTCCTTTGCTTGGCTTTTCCCTATGCCTTGACAATTCTCATTCTAGCAGCAGTCAGTAAGCTGACTAGAAATGATCAGAGATCTCTCAGCTCCCCTTTATGGGGGAGGGTGGTGCTGACACGTGTAGTAATTCACAGTGTGCGCCTGGGAAGACTGTACAGGCCCCGTGTTCTTTTAAAATCGTACAAAACCAATTCTCTAATGCTGATGAATAGAATTTTCTCAGATGATGTAAATGTTCTGTATCTGTGTTGTCGAATGTGGTAGCCATATGCGACACTTAAACAGATTTGTAATGTGGCTGAATGACTGAGAAACTGAAATTTTATTTTATTGTAATTTATAACATGTACATACAGCTTATGGCTACTACATTGGACTGTACAGCATTTTACCAGTACATGAAGAAGAGAAATGGGTTAAAACCAGGCCATTTGAACACGGTTCTCTTCTGGTTTAGAGATAATTGGATCGTATACCCAAACATATATATTCTGGGGGAAATTGGGCCCTCCGGTCAAGAAGGCCCAATTTTAGGCAAACCTGTACTGTAGTGGTCTGGATATCTGAACCACACTGAAGCTTCTGTATAAAGTAAGCGGTGTTAATATTTTTTAGTTTAAGCTTTTTGCATAGTTGGGCCAATACTTGTAAATAAAAAAAAAATCTCACAGTATGTTTATTTTGATTATCTTTAGGTTCAGGAAGCATGGCTCTGGCAGTAAATTTTGGTTCTAGTACTTAGGATCAAAAATTAGTCTCGTTTTAATCCCAGTTTTCCTGTTTGTACAATGAGATTGTGGTATTTCATGTATATGGTTGTTATAGGGATGGTGGGGGCACTGTATGGAAATCATTTAAAATAGTGCTTGGCTCATGATTAAAACCAGCTTGCCTGCCTGCTTGCTTGCTTGCTTGCTTTATTTATTTAATACTGTGCTTGGTCCTCAATTAAGTAGATTGTTGCTTACAAAGGAATCTTGTCCTTTTGCTTACTCTAAGATTTTTAGGAACTTCCGATATACTTTGAAATAATTATAGATTCATAGAAAATACCACAGAGAAGCCCTTTTCCTTTTTCCAGTTTACTTCAGTGATTATATCTTATATAACTATTGTATAATACCAACACCAGGAAATATATGTACGTGTGTGTGTGTGTGTGATGTGTGTGTGTGTGTGTATTTTTCTGTGCCATTTTATTATATGTAAATTTGTGTAAACAAATTGTAAACAAAGCACAAAACTCTGCAGAAACATCTCTCATGACTTTGCCTTAATAGCACTGTCTCCCTACCCTCGATTCTGTTTCTAACCAATTACAACCACTAGTCTGTCTCTATCTTTATAATTTTTGTCATTTGAGAATATTACATATTCGAGGTCTTTTGAAGCTAGCTTATTAGTCTCAGCCTGATGTCTCTGAGATCATCCATGTGGTGTATATGTCAGTGACTCACTTTTTCATTACTGGATAGTATTCTCAGCAAGGGTATACAGTGATTCTTGGATTTAAGGAATTTTGGTGTCTAGTTTGGGGCTATTAGAAATAAAGTTTTCTGTTCAGAGTTTTGTTTGGAAGCAAATCTTCATTTCTTTGGGAAATGTTTTTATTAGGTCATGTGGTGAGTATATGTTTATGGCTTGGTTATTTATTTTACCATGTTGCTATATTGTTTTCTTAAGTGTACTCTCTGCATTCCCATTAGTGACTTAATTCTTTTATTCTTTATTTTTTTACATTCTTGTCAGTATCTGATGTTGTAACTATTTTTATTTTAGCAGTTTCAGTAGCTGTGAGATGATTATCTTATGGTCTCATGGCTAGTAATATTAACTAACTTTTTTTTGTCCTTTTTAGAGCCTCATCGGTAAAATTTGTTCCTTGGTGTTTCTTTGTTTGTTTTTGTGTTTTTGGTGCCAATTTTCTAATAATATTGTTTTTAAAAAATATTTTAAGAATTTTTTTATTGAGGATTATTTGTCTATTACAGGTACAATTCTGTTATTCATTGTTTGGTTTGCAAATACTTTCATGTAGTTTATTGCTTGCTTTTCCCTCAGTTTAACAAGATGTTTCACACAACAAAACCAGCGATGTTTTATTGACTCTTTTCTTTAATGAATCATTTTTGGGTGTCATTCTCCCCTTATAACTTCATTTTTTTTTGCTTTATAATTTCAATTGTTTTTTGTTTGTTTAAATCTGTGGTCCTTTTGAGCTAATTTTATACAGGTGTGAGATTGTTGTGGTTGGTTTTTTTGAACGGGATGTGTTTAGGTAAATAGTCACTATAACACCTTTAATTGAAAGCTTATTGTCCTTCATTGAATTGCCCTTGCACCTATATAAAATTACTTCTGCAGCTGATGTCCTGGGTTGCTTTCTATTACTGTGATAAACACCATGACCAAAAACAACATAGGAAGGAAAGAGTTGATTTCACAGATGTCAGTCCCTCATGTCAGGAAGTCAGGAACCTGAAGGCAGGAACTGAAGCAAAGATCACGAAGGAGCGCTGCTAGCTAGCTAGCTTCCCATAGATCATTCTATTTCTTTTCTTAAACCACGCAAGATCACCTGCACAGATTTGGCATTGCCTGGACCCTCTCACATCATCGTCAATCAAAAAGATATCCCACAGACATTCAATCTGATGGAGGCATTTTCTGAATTGAGGTTTCTTTTTCCCAGGCTCTAGCATTTCAAGTGGACAGAGCTAACCAAGCACAACTGGGAGGCGGCAGGGAGACTGGAGCTTTCAAGGCAGCATGGGTTACATACAAGGTCTCAACCAGCTGTGTTGGTAGAGAACCTGCCTATGCTACTATGCTACTAAACTAGCAATGCAAGTTTAGTCCCCAACACAGCCCCAAACTGGCTGTGGAAGCACTGGCTGTAGTCTCAGCACTTGAGAGGTGGAGGTAAGGAAGGTCAGGGTTAGGGTCATATGCTCACATGAAGCAACTTGGCACCTTGAGACTTTGTCTCAAAATAAAACAAAAATCACTTCTCCTGACTCTTAAATTTTAAAAGTTGGTAAGATTGGTTTTCATGTTTTAGATTGTGGAAAAACCCTAATAGCACATGAAAACCATTTGATATGTAAATTCTGTGTCCATAGATAAAAGTTTTATTTGACTACAACTGTTCATTTATATAGTCTATATAGTTTTTGCATTATATTAGCAGCTTATGAGTAGTTGAGGCAGAGATCATATGCTCTCCGAAGCCTGTTGTGTTCTTTACAGAGAAACTTGGCAACCTCTGACTTGAGACATGGACTATGACTAAGAGACATGCTCCTGCATATCACTCCCACAGTACTCAATCCAAATTCAAATATAGGATAATTTCAGATATGACCACTTCAGACATCTGGCATTGCTCATAAATAATTAAAAGTTTGGTATGTAAATACTTGCTCTTAAATTTGAAGTAAAATAATTTTCAGAGTTGAGGTAACATGTTTGAAATTTCCTAATGGTAGAACTGAATATTAGACTCTTAAGAAAAACCAAACACCTCAGGGTCCAGTTTGCCCTTTCTGCTATGAACATTGAGATTGATGTTTATAAAGAAATATTAAAATGTTTGCTATATCTTATAAGCAGTATGCTTGATACTTGTAGCCTTTGATCTTAATTTCTTTCTCTCCTTTGTCATTGTTCATAAAGCATAGATCAAAGATAGTTCATCAAAAGTAATAGTTTCTTTTTAATTGTTCTCAGTTGGTAACTATGATTTTAATATATTAAGGAAAGAATCAGAAGATGCTGCCTAGTTCTTAACTTCATTATCAGTAAACTAATTGTCATTAACTTCATTGTCAGGATTGCTCTTATGTGAGTCTTCATAGTCAGGTTTTCTGATTTTGACTTTTGACCCCTTCCTAGCTGCTATCATGTGGAAGATACTGGATGTAATGGCACATTTGTGAGATCACAGCATTTGGGAGGCTGAGGATCGCCAGCTGTAGTAGGACCTTATCTCAGAAAATAGAAAGATATTGATAGAAACACTTGATTGATTTTTGTGGTAGGAATGGAGAATTATTGTGATTCTATTGAGAATTAATTTCATTTATCAGAAACTTCAGAACTGTTTTTCCCTATCCACAGAAAGGAAAAAAATTCTTGTCCGTAAGGCATGAAAACTTTCATATAACAAAATGCTATCTTTGTGATCACCAGTTTCTAAAGGACACTATGTTTGTGAATACAATAATACTTTTCTTTACTGGAAACTCATATAGGCTAGCATCTGAAGTCCATTAATTGTAACTGGATAATCTTAGTTAATAATTTGCCAGAGTGTTTAGGGAGAGAGAGGCTTATAGAAGAGATAGGAAGAGTGTATGCTGTTCTGTAGTGGAAGAATCTGAATTTTGGAATTAGATGAGTCTGAATTTTGACTGTTAGCTGCTAGCTTTGTGACCTAATGTGAAGAATTTCTGTGTCTACTGAACTGAACTGTTGGATTAAAATGAGATGAGTAAATCCTAATAGATATCTAGTGAGTCAGTTTTCTCCCCCTTTGTTTTACTGTGATATACTGTATCATACTCTGGATCAGTAATTTCTAGTTTTAATCTGATGTTCCAGAGTTGTTGACAAGTATTTCAAGGCATATTATCCAATCCTTTTATTAATTATGATTACAATAAGATAAAGAGTTGTGTGTTAGACCTGTGATGAAAGATTTATTCTCTTGTTTAATCCTAGCAATAACTCTTACAATAAACACTGGTGTTAATAATATTTTAAAGTAAGAAAATAAAGGCTTAAGGGAATTTCTGAGTTTGTCCAGAGACTAATGAGCAGTAGCAGTGAGAGTCATTTCCGTCTAAACTGTGAAGCATTGGGGGGTGGGGCACTTTTGGTTTTGTTTGTTTTTGTTTTGGTGGCAGGGTGTTGTGCTATACCTCAGGCTAGCTTTGACCACATATATTCTTCTATATTCCTCTGGAGTTCTGGATTAAGGGGGAACATAAATGCCCAGCTTCAGTTTGCACTGTTTGTATGTGTTCATGTTCTTGTTGGTGTGCTTGTGGAGGCCAGAGGTCTATCTCAGGAGTCATTCATTCATCATGAACCTTCTGCTTTGTTTTTGAGACAGTCTCTTACTGGGACTTGGGGCTCATCCATTTAACTGGCTGACCAGTGAGCTCCAGGGATCCTCCCTGTTGTTGGGATTCCAAGCACTTGCCACTATGGTTGACTTTTTCTTTTTTTAGGTTGGGGACTGAACTAACTCAGGTCTTCATACTTTGCAAACAAGTACTTCACCAACAGAGCTATTGCCTGCTCTTAAATAGCACATTCTGCGTTTAGGTTTCTACCATTTGGGAGTGAAAATAGTAATTAACATTTACTATTTGTTATATTCTAGGATTATGCCAAACACTTTACATGCATTTTGCATTTATTCTGTAGATTTTTACAGGGAAATACTCTTGTCTCCCTTCCCCCATTTTATCACTCAGAAACACTGAGGTACAGAAATGCTAGTTTGCAAAAGGCTAGGCTAATTATTTGGGAGTGCAAAATGGTAAAGCTTCTTCAGAAGACAATTTGGCAGTGTTTAAAAAGCTGAACGTACTCTATGATATGGCAGTTTACATTCTATTTGTTATTTACCCAAAGGATTTGGAAACATAGCTGCATATAAATTTGTAGCAACTTTATTCATAATTGCCAAAAATTGGAAACAACTCAGTTGTTCTTTAATAGATAGACAAACTGTGGTACATCCACAATGGAATATTATACAGCTCTAAAAAGAAACTACTGAGTTCTGAAAAGTAATGGAGTAACTTTAAGTTCATTAATATTGGAATAAAAAAAGAACCCAGTCTAAGAGGGCTATATACTGTGTGATTCCAGTTATGTAACACTGGAAAAGACAAACCCATGGAGACAATAAAAAACATCAGTGGTTGCTAGTAATTAGGAACACTTCAGAATAGTCAGATCACAGGAGTTTTGGGGCCATTAAACTGCCTGGTATAATACTGTAATGGTGAGGCCATGTCACTTATATTTGTTCAAACAAGAATGAACAGTACCAAGAGTGAACCATAATTTAGACTGTGACTGCTGAGTGAGAAAGACATGTCAGTGTGTTCAGTGGAAGTGACTGTGCGTTATGACTTTGGCATGGGGACTATTTCTGGGATGCATGGGAAATTTGTATAGCAAGCAAAGCAAAGCAAAACAAAACAAGACATGTTTCAGGTTGAATGTGTCTGTGTAACTCTTTAATGGTAGCATCCAGCAGGCAAAGGCAAGAGGCTCATAAATTCAAGACCAGCCTGAGCTACCTGATAGGCTCAAGGCTAGTTCAGGGTAAATAGAGAGAACCTTTTTAAGAAAGAAAACTCATATAATGGAAAAAAAAAAGTGTAGTTTTAGGAAGTGGTAGAACAGGGTTTCCACCTAACTAGATTTTTTATATATATATAATATATGTATTACTATATACATATATAACTATATATGTATATATGTATACATATATAACCATATAACTATGTAGTTATATATATATTATATACATACATGTTTTTTTGCTTTGTTTTTCGAGACAAGGTTTCTCTGTATATCTCTGGCTGTCTTGGAACTCACTCTGTAGACCAGGCTGGGCTTGAACTCAGAAATCCGCCTGCTTCTGCCTCCCAATTGCTGGGATTAAAGGCGTGCACCACCACTGCCCGGCAAGGAGCACCTTTTTGATTTTCCATTTATATCAAGTTTTTATATAAAACTATTAACTACCCACAAGAGAAGCAAAAATAATTTATTCCTCCATTACTTCTGGGAGACTGAGGTAAGAGGATCTTGAATTTAAAAACCAGTCCTATCTCCAAAGCAAAAAGAAAAAAAAAATCCTAAGTTTTAGAATACTTTAGTTCTTTTTTAAATAATACGATATGAACTGTTGTTTGCTTTTGCTTATCTACCATGATATTTAGTAATTGAATGTACCATATTTCCTAAGATATAGTTCAAGTGTACACATTTGTATTTGTGTTTTTGTACACATGTGTATGCGCACATGACAGTACCGGGAACTGAACCCAGAACTTTGTGACTGCTAGACAAGCACTCTACCAGTGAGGTACATCCTACCCCTTATGCTAATTTTTGCACTGTTGAAAACTAGACTAGTGTGATATTAAGTAAGCTAGGCTATTTGATGATAGATGATGTTAGCTAATTTGAGGACTTTTTCATGAACTCTAAGTGTAATTGTGATGACCTTTAAAGAGAGCCAGCAGTTTGTTTCTAAGGTCAATGTCCCTGTCTTTCTCTGTAGTACGACAGGCTTTCTGTATGTCAGCTTTCAGTTTGATATGTAAAAGCTTTCCTTAATATAGGTGAGTATAGCTTGGTTCTTTGTGGTTAAGAGCTGATGATGTGAAGGCTGGAACACCTGCCTAGAATGTACCAGATAGGATAAGTTTATTTGTTGTCACTGCAAAACTAAAACAATACAAGAAGACAGGGGAAGAAACCAGCAATGACAGCCCAGCAGATCTCTCAGTGGGGAAAGGATATGGAGGCCTAGCTTGGTGACTTGAGTTGGGTCCCTAGAACACACAGAAAGGTGGAAGGAGACAGCTTCCACAGAGTTGTCCTCTGACCTCCACAGAGGCACCCATGCACATATGCACAATAACAATAAATAATAAAAAAAAACAACAATGAAACTGATGACAGTAAGTTTTAACTCTTATATTATGGAGAAATAACTCAGAAAGAGACTTTGTAAATGCATTTTCTGTGGCAAGAGAATGGAAAGATCATGAAGCCTTTAGGCATTCATTGCCCAACTTCTTTCTTTTATAGACATTAACTTTTAACTTTTTTTTTTAACTCAAAGCAAGGCAATTGGCATTTTTTTCATCCAGCAACAGTGGCCAACTTTGTGTAATAACCAACAGTGGATGGATACTTAGGCCATCAGCTAGCTGCCACCACTGCAATTTAAGAGCAAAGTTAGTTTGTTCGTATAAACTCATTAGCAAGTGGGTGATGAATGGTCTCAAGTTTATAAACAAAGAAAGGCAAGCTTTCTGAATCCCAGCCTGAGAAAAAGTTTACATTTGAAAAACAGGATTAGCTAGTAGACAGATTGAAATTTGTGAGATTACAATTAATTTAAGGTCC
The DNA here is from genome assembly GCF_004785775.1 of Grammomys surdaster. Classification (NCBI taxonomy): domain Eukaryota; kingdom Metazoa; phylum Chordata; class Mammalia; order Rodentia; family Muridae; genus Grammomys; species Grammomys surdaster. The sequence goes on from NW_021620880.1 coordinate 110,882, forward strand.
ATTTTATTTTCTTCCCTTCTTTTCTTCCTCTTCTTCCTCCTCCTCCTCTTCTTCATCCTCTTTCTCTTCTTCCTCTTCTTCCTCTTCCTCCACATCTTCTTCTTTTTTTTTTTTTTTGAGGCTGTTATACTTTTTTTTTTTCCCTAAAGTGTTTTGGGCTAAAACTGACAGAGACTTGGCCATGTAGAAATACCACTGATAGGCAAATAGTAAACATAGAAAATGATAATTAAGGCACTTCCTTCTCAGTGCTAATTTCAGTGTCAGGTCTAGGTTATAATTCTTTTTTTTTTTTTTTTTGCATACCTCTTTTGTAGACTTCTGAAACTTAAAACCTGATATTTTCAGAACTATTCTCCACACCCTTGAAATTACTAAAGGATTTAGTGGGAGGGGGTTAATTAGATGAATATTTTTGAGTTGGTTTAACCTTTATACTGAATGACATTTGTTCCTTAGAAAAATTGACTAAATTACTGATTTGCTATTAGGAAAAGTATTTAGATTAGTTTTATTTGACTTATTTTATTAGTTTTAATTAATTATCATATAGTTCTATATAGAGTAAAAATTGGTTATTTTTGGTTGTCAGTATAAGCAGTCTGATTTTATGTATGTTATATAGTTACATTATAAATGATGCTTGTAAATTAAGTCTCTTTTTAGTGTGCTCTTCCCTCTCTCGCCCCTCTTTTTTTTTTGAGGCCATTTCTCATTCTGATTTCCTCTGCCCGTGCCTCTTATATGCAGAGATCACAAGGGGGAACCCCCATGTTTGGTTTGTTGTTGTTGTTTTAAAGCAAGTTTTATTAAATACATTATATGTTGCTTACATGTTTTAAAGACATGCATTTTAAAATATTTAGATTCTGTTATTGTCATTTGGAATGTTTTTTATATAAAATCTTTATACTAATTAGTATTTATGTATTATGCCAAGTAAGTTCTTTATAGTTGGGTATCTATGTTAACTGAATTACTTATATTGGAAATACTATTGCTTGGTAGATAAATTTTATATAGTAAATGCTAGGCTAAGTTTGAAGGTTTAGGACTATAATTGTTATTTAATTGGAAAGATTTTTTTTTTGGGGGGGGGGACAGGTCTATTTCCTTACTACTAAATAAAAGATGTCTTTCAGTTCTGGGGTTGTCAGTTCATGCTATTTAAAACTTTGAGTCAGTTTTGAAATTATAACTTTAATTTATTATAGAAAGTTGGAAAATATAGATAGGCAGAAGAGATAGACATTTATAATCCTGCTACCATTGATAACTACCAGTAATATCTTAGTATACATGCCTCCAGATGTTTTTCTGTATTTTATGTATACAGCACATACATAGATAAAGCTGATTTTCCCCAACTTTAGATCTCTTGCTTCTCTTTAGAAATTCACTCCTAGCTCTTCAAATACCCAGATCTTTTATTATTTAGAACTCATTCTAAATTTCACCTCTCAAAGGAGATTTCCTAATAACCAGAACGGCCTTTGTTCACCATCTACTGTCTGGTAGTACTATAGCTGCTTGACCTTCTCCAGCTAGATTATAGATACAGGAGAGTAGAGAAGGTTGTGTCTGTGCTATAGTCAACACTGTAGCTAATGTCCAGAGTGTACCTAGTACATGGTATGTATGTTTGTAATAAATTTAAGTGAATGAGTGTTAAATAAAAAAATGATATCAGAATAAACCTATGTTAAGTGCTCTGAAATCAAAGATAGTATATGCTCTTGACCTCAGATTACTTATAGTCTAGAAGATGGAGAGTTAAGTATGTAGACTCTGGAATGGGAAGTGCAGCATTAGGTTGCTTTCACTGCGTACTCTGTTAGATGGGGAAGCCATCAGTGCAGGGTTTCTAGAAGGGTAACAGGATGACATTTTAAAACATTGTTTTTATGTCAGTCAAGTAGATTTTCTGGATCTGGAGTTTATACATATAGTCAAGGCTTGTGGTACATATCACCAAATTGTCATTTGTGAAAATTTTATTAGTTTTTTTTTTAAATAAGGATTGAGATTTTGGGGTCTAAAGATTTTCTAATTATCATCTATCTGTAATCTTTGGTAAGTGCTTCAGTAAGCACTCTATATTTTGCTTTGCTCCTCCATAAAATAGTTAGAGAATGGCTTCCTCAGATAGGATGTAAGATGAAATGCTGTGTGGAGAGTGCTCTGTGCAGAGTAAACCTTGTTAAATAATTGTCACTGTTTGCTGGGATTTGCTTCTGTGTTTTCTTTTTGATGTCTTGCTGTTTGTGTTGTCTTCCTTTTACTTTTTCCTCTGAGAAGAAGGAAAGGGCTTCTATTTCAGGTCCTTTTCTGAGACAATCTTGCATTAGAGGCCAGACAACTTCCAATTCTTCATCTTTTGTCAGTCTCTCAGACACTCAAAGTACAGTTGTGTGCTACCACACCAGGCCCTAAAGGATATTATTGTAAAGTCTCGATCTTTCCTGAAGATAAGTAATGACCACTTTTAAGAGTTACGGCAGGAAAAAGGTGACAAAAATGTAGCCAAACAGAAAGGGAGAAAAAGATGGGGAAGAATAGGAGACTAGGAGAGCACTGGTGAGCATGGGAGTGGCCACTGTGTCAGCAGTCTCTGTGTCCTGTAGTGAGTTGCCTCTTCCTCCACCCTACCGCTGCAAGACAACATTGTTTTTAAAGCCCATTTGATAGGTAGAATATTGTTTTATTGTTTTATGGCCAATTTGTCTTTGGCTCAACTGTGTGTACTATAGTAACTAATAGACTGACAGGAAAATGTGAAACAACAAATTTCAATTTAGATTTTATGTAACTAAACAAATACTTCATATGGTTTAGCAACACTATTTCCATGTTTTATCTTTATTACAAAGTCATATGAAATATATCCTCTGTGTTTGTGTGTGTGTGTTGCTGAGGTGTATGTGTTGTCCATAGCCTTGCACATAATAAGTGTTACATACCATTTAACTATAGTTCCACCAATAACTCATTACCAGGATTTTGTTTTTTAGTATAATCTTTGCCCCAGAATATTACTATATTTTAAGCTTTTTGTCTCATTTTTTATTCCTAATGGTAAAAGATGTAATAACATTCTCAGAAATTAAGGAGTTTTTAATTTTAGATCAAATACCTTAAGACACATGTATATTGACACTGGTCCTAGCAACTAACTTATTTTTAATTATTGTGGCCAGAAACAGCAGATGAAAATGGTAAAACCCAGAGAGCTGATGATTTTGTCTTGAAGAAAATAAAGAAGAAAAAGAAAAAGAAACACCGAGAAGACATGAGAGGAAGACGCCTTAAAATGTACAATAAGGAAGTACAAACCGTCTGTGCAGGCCTGACCCGAATCAGCAAAGAAATTCTCACCCAAGGACAGCTAAATAGCACTTCAGGAGTTAATAAGGAGTCCTTCAGGTATTTGAAGGATGAACAGCTGTGCAGATTAAATTTGGGCATGCAAGAATATCGGGTGCCCCAGGGAGTACAGACACCTTTTACAACGCACCAAGAACATTCTATTCGCAGAAATTTCTTAAAAACAGGTACTAAATTTAGCAACTTTATTCATGAAGAACACCAGTCCAATGGTGGTGCTCTTGTCCTTCATGCATACATGGACGAACTCTCATTTTTATCTCCAATGGAGATGGAGAGATTTTCAGAGGAGTTTCTTGCTTTGACATTCAGTGAAAATGAGAAAAACGCTGCCTACTATGCTTTAGCAATAGTGCATGGAGCGGCTGCTTATCTCCCAGACTTCCTGGACTACTTTGCTTTTAATTTTCCCAACACTCCAGTGAAAATGGAAATTTTGGGCAAGAAAGATATTGAAACAACCACCATTTCAAATTTTCATACTCAGGTAAGGTAAAATTATTGTTCAATTGGATAGTAAATACAGTATCTCAACAATATTAACTTCATGGTGTTGGACAACACACCTGCACACCTTATAAAAATACTTCATAATAAAAGTATTTCAAACTGTTTTTTCTTTAAATTGTAATTCCTAACTGGTGAGATCTTTGGTGTAGGACTTGTACTTGCTTGAAGAAGTGCTTCATTATGAGTTTATGGAAATGAGCTTGAAAATGAATCCAGGCTTTACATTTCAGGGAATGCTACAGTGTAGAGTCTATGATTTAGACATAGTAGCCTCAGGGTAACATTAGTGAGACTCTGATACTGGAATAGAAAACGAAAGGGTGTTGGCTTATTTACTCACCAGGTTTTGCTTAAGTTCTTTCAGTAACTTGTTGGCAGTCTATCCCAGAAATACACCCCGTTGTGACTGGAGAGACCGCCATTGCCTCTGCTCCTTCTGTCTGTGCACTGTTGTAGGTAAAGACATTTTCTGATTGAAGCCTTGCTTGGGCAGTTAGGCTTAAGTCAGCAGGGAAACGTTCCTTTCTAACCAGTTTTTAGCCAAGTATTCCTTTCAATGGAATTACTGTAGAGCATTAAAAAGAACAATAATGAATCTGAAGGTTTTTAAACATTTTTGGTTTTGCTTCTTCGTTTGCTTTTCTCAGATTGTAAATATGAATGGGCAGCACTAGGTTTATATTGTAGATATTGCGGTTCAAGCTTAGTGGAAACTATTTCACTTTTTAAAGATTTATATAATCTGCTTTTTCAGATTTATAGAGATTTACTGCCATTCTTTTCCCTTAAATTTTTTTGAGGTAAATGAAGTTACATAATCCGACTCTCAGCTGCTTCCATTATAGTGGGTTCAAGCTGCTTAGATTCACCTGAACCCTCCTCTAACTTGGATTTTTTAGTTAATCTTACCATCCTTGCCTCCAATGAGGGGAGTATCCAGTTTAGATTTATGGACTTCAGAATTTCTCTAATTGAAGTTCTCTCTGCAGTAGAGAGAGCAGGAGCAGCTAATCTGGAGAGGTCGCAAGATGAGTCTGCCCAAGATGTTGGAACTCCATGTGCAATAAAGGGCTTCGTCTTGGATTTTGGCCTTGTTACTGCAATCAGGTACCAAAGTACTGACTTTTGTAGTAGATTTTCCTTTCTTTTTCTTTTTTAAAGGAGTTTTTCCCTTTGAAAGTTAAAGAATCCTACTTTGATAAATACTGAAAAAGAGAGAAGAAAACAGCTCTAATCAAGTCCATAGTTAACAAAGGTACTGCTGAGAGTGAGATTTACATGTTCCATCACTTTTTTAGATTAGAGAAATGTAATAAATTTTCTATCCTGACAGACCAGCAAGCATATCTTTAAAAAAGTCAGAAATTTGGGGGGAAGATAAGGTTCTGCAAAGGTGACTTTTTAAATTTTCACTTTAGTCTATAGATTGAGTTTGTATGTCAACAGACAATACTCTGACTAAATAAGACATCTCAAAATGATATTCCCTGCTGATTTTTGTCTTCCAATTAATTTTTTAAATGGAGCTGATATTTAAATGACTGTACCAACAACTTACCTTGAGATTTACTTTGTGGTTTATAAAATACGTACCCTTAAAGAATGTGTTAGATTATTATGGAATTAGATCTTACTGCTTTAGCCATGTAAGAGGATTGAAGACTGGGTCTTGTTGCGGATTGTGCTTCAGTGACTTAAGTTTTGATTAGCCCAAAGGCCTTGAAATTTGCATTTGTAAAATCTTTGATACACGTGGAGATGGAAGCTAACACACTAGCTGACATTTGTTTATGGCTTGTAGAAATGTTCATATCAAGAGTATTTGAAACAACCAGGAGGTAGGTAAGCAATTTGTCTCTGCTGTCCATTGAAGACACTGTTCATCTGTTATCCAGTCATACAGTCAGTAAGTAGTAGAGTCAGAATAGAAGCCGAGGCCATCTGATGGCTTAATGTGACCGCTGGGAAAGAGATTGCTGCTTCTATTTGTCTAACATTGTGGTTATGAAGCTAAAATTGTATTTCAGCATAAAGTAGGAGGAGCTTTGTTTTTAATATTTTTAAAACAAATATGCTTAGATGCCAGGGATTAAGTGAACACATCAGGTATTTTGAAAATCTGTGTTCTGTAGTCAGGCTATAAAGTCAAGTAAAAATTGTGGGCTTTTTAAAAAATTTGTTCATAATTGAAACATGTAGCCATAATAACTGTTCATGACTGTATTTCAAGATAGGTTTCAGCTTTTATTGAGCCCCTACCAGGTACTGGGACACTCAGTTTTTAGAAGGACTGATGAATTGATTAGCCTAGTAGAGAGGTGAGTAAAGTGGCAGTTATACAATGGTTTAAGAAGAGTAGAGGTGTGCACAAGGGAAACCCTATTGTTGAGGGAGCAGGGTTTGGTGATTGGAAGGCATTTTAAAGCATGTTATGCTTAAGGAGGCTCTTAAAGCAGATCAGAACTTAACTTGGTTTGGGCATTGTTTAACAAAATGAATTTTAGCCTGTGCAAATATACAGTCTTGAGAATGTGCCACATTTGGGGAACTTCGAATAGCTTGGTGAAGCAAAGGGTCACTCTAGCTGTTAAGAGTAGTTAGAGTGAGGAGAGAGAGAGAGTGAGGGGGGGAGGGAGAGAGAGAGAGGAGGGAGAGAGAAAGAGAGAGAGAGAGAGAGAGAGAGAGAGAGAGAGAGAGAGAGAGAGAGAGAGAGAGAGAATGAGAATATATAAGACTGAGGGTAGTCACGGGTATGAGCAGTGCTATATGATATGCTAAAACACTTTTCTAAAGGTAATGGGCATTAATTATTGGTCACTTTCGTAGGGGGATACCAACAAATTATACTCGTAAGGATTAAATGGTAAGGTAGAGAATGAAAATGTGGGAGAAAATGAATTTGGAAACAAGAAAACTGATTAGGTTACTATAGTAATTAGATCAGAAAAGTTCCACATCTAAACTGATAACAGTTTTGGAGAAAAGACTGAGATTTGAGAAATTATTAAGTGGAGGCTAATTGGGTTTAGTGAAAGAGGGCCAGTTTTAAGATGTGGATTTACATAGGAGGAGGAGATAAGGAAGGTCAATACAGGGTTTAGAAAAGCTGGGGAGAGTGGGCGCTGTGATATTTGAGATCTTTTAGAGTACTTCTGACTCCCACCCTATCTTTAGTGCTAGAGATTGAAACCACTGTGTACTGGACAGGTGCTCTTCTATGGAGCTAGGAGTTCCTGGCTGTTGGAAATATTTTGAATCGGAGGTGTATAATTTGAGCTTATATTTAGAAAGATTTCTTAGTAGTTGAATATGTGGATCTAAGGTTGGGAAATGCAGGTTTTGGGTTAATTAACATGTAGGCAAAACAGAGATGATGATAGAATGGAGAAGAGGTGAAGATACAGGTGTGGTGTACCTGCACGTAAGTGTGAGAATTTGGGAAGAGACCAAAAAGGAAGGCAGATGAGGATATATTTCCTAGATTTTAATAGTAATGGGATGATAAAAATATAATATAGCCAGCAGATGGGATGGCTCAGTGGTTAAAAACAGTTGCTGTGCAGTTATGAGGCCTGAAGTTTGGATCCTATCACCCATTTAACTAGCTGGGGGTCTTGCAAACACTTGTAACTCCAGCTCATCGATCTGATGTCCTCCTACAGCCTTTATGCACACTCAAGCATGTATATCACACATGTGCAGATACACTCACAGACAGATGTTAAAAAATCTTTAAAAAATTACACATTGTGCTTACAGATAGAAGCCCAGCATGGATGTCCTCTGAGAGGCTCCACCCAGTAGCTAACTCAGCATAGTTGCAGAGATCCAAACACTGGATGGAGCTTGGGGAATCTTTTGGAATAGTTGGAGGAAGGATTGAGGGCCCCAGAGGGAATAGGAACTCCACAGGAAGACCAACAGAGTCAACTAACCTGGACCATTGGGGGCTCTGAGAGACTGAACCACCAACCAGAGTATACATAGGCTGGACCTAGGCACCCTGCACTATGTAGCAGATGTGCAGCTCTGTCTTCATATGGGTCCTGAAAAACTGGATTGGGGGCTCTCCCTAAAGCTGTAGTTGGTCTGTGAATCTGTTCCCCATAACTCGGCTGTCTTGTCTGGCTTCAATGAGAGGAGAAGTGCCTAGCCCTGCATGGACTTGATGTGCCAGGGTTGGGGGCTGTCCAAGGGGGTCCTCCACTCTCTCAGAGGAGAAGGGGAGGGGGTTTGGGAGGAAGGACTGTGTGTGTGTGTGTGAGGGATTGGGAGGGGGTACAGTGATTGGGATGTAAAGCAAATAAAAAAATTACACAGCATGTGATGAAGTAAGATAAAGATGGAAAAGTGTTAGCCTTACAAGTTAGGAATTTAGTTGGAAACATCATCAAGGCTAGTTAGTGCTTTGCAAAACACTGGGATAATGGTGATGGTGGTGGATCTTAAAGTATTGTAAATTGTAGCTTTTCTTTAGAACCTTGATGTTAAAATGTGCTTGAGTGTTTTTGGCAACACCACAGTGTGTGCTAGAAATGTATGGTCTTGCTTTTACTGAGATCTTTCAAATCAGAATCTGGATATTTGAAGGTTCCTGAGGTGATTATTATGCACATGATGATTCAGTAAGCACTGCTTTAGAATTTTGTCCTCTAGCAGGAGAAGGCTGTCAATATGGAAAGCACCTTCCAGGCAGGGTTTAATTGATGAATGGTAAGGATAGTAGGTGAAACAGGTGGGCAATAAGTGGTTATTAAGTAGGCTAAAGCTATGCCCAGGTGGTTTGGGAACTCCAGCATTCCAGACTGTCACAGTCACAGACTTCTTATCAATTAGCCTTTAGAATCTTTAACCTAACCTCAGGTACCTCTTGTTTCTCCCCTAGTAACTTTAGCTCATGCAGCAAACATAGACTTGTTTCATGTAAGAAAAGTTAGACTTCCTATTACTTTATATTTTTAGTTACTATATTGGGTCAAGCTAGGATCCATGTATAGGCTGTTTGGCTTTTTTTAAAGGTATATTTATTTTATGTATATGAGTACACTGTAACTGTCTTCAGACACATTAGAAGAGGGCATTGTATTCCATTACAGATGGTTGTGAGCCACCATGTAGTTGCTGGAAATTGAACTCAGGACCTCTGGAAGAGCAGTCAGTCTTCTTAATTGCTGAGCCATCTCTCCAGCCCACCTCTTCCTCCTCTTCCTCCTTCTTTATTTTTTTAACATTTTATAATCATTAAATATTTGAACACTTCAGGAGGTATGTCAGTTGGAACACCAAGCTGACCCTCGTTTGCTTACTTAACTCCTGGGGACTGATTGCTAAAAGAGAGCTTTGTGAATTTGAATTTCTAAAAGACCATGCATGTAAGACAATAAGATGTTTTTATAAGTATTCATTTCTAATTTTAATTGGTCATTGGCTAAGTATCAGTTTTGACTAAAAATGTTTGAATATTTGTCTAATCTTTAGGTTAGTTAATGGAGAAATTTCTATGTTGATATAGAATTGCCTTTTTTCCTTAAAAAATTTATTTGCATACATTTTGGGAATCAATGTGATTTGTGATCTTTTTAATTAGGTATAAATTATAGCTATAGTATTGGATATGAAAACTTGTAATATTTTAGGCTGAATTGTTACAGTTCTACAGTAAAGTCTTCAGTCCTTAGTGCCCTATGTTATTGTAGTCCTGTGGTAACAGAGGAACTGATAAAAGCTCAAATCATAGGCTGAAGGAAAGAGGAAGTAATCTTTTAGTCCTTGTATCCTACTAGGTGACAGTATTTTGGTCATAATACTTTGTCACCTTCCCAAGATTGAATAATTGCAGATCCTTAACAAGGAATTGTGTTTTCCTCTCTCTGAATGGTAGGAAAGTCTAGGTCTTGGGGCATAGAAAACTATAATTATAATGTACATATAATTCAACAGAGAATCTTATTTTATCTTTATATGTATTGGACTTATCTCTGAACTGTCTCTATCCTCATACAGCCTGCATTTCTAAGATTCCTAGATAGTGTTGATGACTCTAGAAGGCCACAGGTCTCGTAAAATCTATAGATGACTTCCACATGAAAACAGCAACAAATTCAATATAGTAATATTAAAATGGGAATTGTTTTAAACATCACTGAGATGGAAGGTATGCATGAAGAAGGATGATGGATGTATATTTGCCATAGGGCAAATGTACATATTTTAAGTTCTGTGTTTTTTTTCCCTCAAAGAATTTGTGTACTTAGGATTGGAAATTTCATTGAAGGGCATACTTTGAAAATTGTAGTAAGACATGTTTCCCACCTGGGATGCATATACAAGAGCATATGTAAGAGTATACATATAAAATTTTATTTGGGTAGCAAATGTTACTTTTATAATAGAAATATTCTAAAAAATAATGATATTCTGTAGGATTGGACTATCCAACTTTAATGTCTTGTTTTAGAGAATAAAAAAATTATTTGCTTATCATGTGTTAGGATAAGGCTTATTAGCTCTCCAACCTTTGATTAACATATTGACATTTTTGTAATATTGACAGTTGTGATGAAGGGTGGAATTAGTAGAATAGTATGTAATTGGGATAAAATAGCTAAACTCTTGAGAGACTCTAAGCATTAGTACATTGTGTAAAAGGGAAAAACAAATATTTGAAGTTGCTGCCTTTAGAAAATAAAACAGCATACATAGCAGGCTTGATTGTTTTGTGTAGTTCTTGGTACAGCTTGTAGTAAACTCACTTTGACCCACTCAGTGCTTTTCCATGGGATGTTTTAAAGAATGTTTTCTACTCATAGGTCACACGGTTAGGAAGATTGCTGGCTTGCTTTTTCCTTTCCTTTCTGGTTTTTGAACAATCAGCTTAAATAGGCTTTTTCCTGAAGTACAAGTTCCCTGGAACAATCCATCCCTCATATACAGGGTTTTCAGTATGATGATATATTTCAGACTTGGTGTTGTTCTGAGGACTAGTTGTTGTTTTAGAAGTTGTGTGTGTGTTGGATACACAGTGGGACTTACCTAACGCTCAGAAATGACAGAGGATAACTGCAGTGTTGAGTTTGTAACCTACAGAACTATATGTATGTTGACAGAGAAGTGTGTACATTGAGAGCTTGTTGGTTAATATTTGGTGGCTATTATAAACATATGACATTCTTTAAGTGCATGCTAAGCGTGATTAATTCCACACTGTTCTCTCCTGATATTATTACCAAGGTGGGGTTTTCTCTGTCGCCATTGTCTGCTGCTTTCCTGGCAGCTTTACTTTATTCTCCTTTGCTCTCTTTGCTTACCTCCTTGTAGTACTGCTGACATGTTTCTTCCTCCACCCACTGTGCAGTGATATACTTTAGGAAATGATAGAACTCAGCTTGTTTATTGCTTTCATTGAAAATACATGTTATTATCTCAGATTTTTTTGTAGCTTCCTATTCATTAAATCTGGAGTAAGTCTGAGATCCATGCCCCAAATGACTCAATTCCTGTAATCAGGGAAATTTTAAGAGGCATTGTTTTACATCATATGCTGTCTATCACTACTGTAATTCTTTTTATTTGATATGTAGTCTTAGATTTTCATAACATCGTAAACTGAGACATAATCTTGTCTAACATCTGTATAGTACAAAATTATTTTAACCCCGCCTCTGAGGTTGATAATCAGTCATTTGGGACTGTCTCCTTATAAGGTTTTATGAAAACTTGGAAGCATTGCTTAGGAAAGCCATCTTATTTGGCTGTGGCCTATTCTTCAAGACTGAAAATTTAGTGTTCTCCCTCTCCCTCTCTCTCTCCCTGTCCCTCTCCCTCTCCTTCTTCCTTTCTCCTCCTCCTCCCCCTCCTCTCCCTGCTTCTTCTCCCCTTCCCCCTCCTTTCCTCCCCCTCCCCCATCCATCTCCCCTCCTGTGTGTGTGTGTGGGTATGTGTGGGTGTTTGTGTTCGTATACATGTGTGTATAGGCCAGAAGTCAACATCACATCTTCCTCAGTTATTCTTCATCTATTTTTTTGAGGCAAGATCTCTCACTGAACCTAGGACCTCACTCATTTAGCTAGACTGGCCAGCCAGTGAGGTCTAAGGATTCACCTGTCTCCTCCCCACCAGCACTGGATTTATAGGGTTTTGGGGATCTGAATTCTGGTACTCACACTGTGTAGCAAACACTTTATGGACTGAGTCATCTTCCCAGTACCTCACCCCTTCTTGGTCTCTTAGAGAGGACACTACATTAACTATTTTGCCTATTTGTGTTCTAGATTCTGACCCTCAGCCTACTTCTTTTTTCTATTTATTTTTTTGAGCCAGGGACTTATTTATGCTTTCCAGACTGGCCTCTAACTTGCTATGTAACTGGACTTCTAACCCTCCTGTCTACTTTCTGAATGTTATAGGATGACAGGCAGTGACACCAAGCCTAGTGTATGCAGTGCTGAGAGTTGAGCATAGGCATTCATGCATGCTAGACAAGCACTCTATTAACTCACTGTATCACGAGCCCCTGTTGTTTTCAAATATACATAAAATAAGCTTTAACATTTTGACTGACCATTAAAGACTGTGATTCTGTGGAATTACATTCAGAATCTTATATAATCATCATCACTGTTCATTTCCAGACATTTTTCCACCATCACAAATAGAAGCTACCCATTTGCTTAGAATTTTCAGTAATAATAAGCTATCTCTACTTCTCCAACCCTTGCCTCCTCCATATTAAATGAAAAGGGGAGAGATTATATATATGAATTGCTGCTTTGTATGTGTCCTTTAAAAGACAATTTTTTCTTTCTTTTTAATTCTAAAGCAAATCTTTGTCTTGAATTTATCATTTATAATTTTTGCCAGTTACATAAATTACTATGATGTATATTTTGAGAGATTCCAGTTATATTTGGGTTCTAGTACCAGAGAGGCTAGCAACCTTGATCTACTGTGGAAGGAGAGGGAGATGTGGGTGTTCACAGTGCACTTTTCATGGTATATTTTTAATCTGGTAGATAGCCCAATGTCTGCCACCTTAGAAACTTGTTTATACTAGTAGTTATCCTCGTGAGTTACCCTTGTGACTTTTGTCTGACTTATGCCTAGTTTATGTCGTCATGACTATCACTCTGGTTCTAGGAGCCTGACCTTGTATTTTCTTTAGTCACTCAGTGGGAAAAGCCTCTGGCAATCCCTGTTTCTTTAGACAGAAGGCCTGCAGTTGATATACCACTTAATTTAAATAGGAAATACGCTCAGAGGTCTAATACAGATTCTGGTTAGTCCAGTTGCCCCACGTCATGGTAGGCAAGAAAGAAATTGAGCACTCACCACAGTATGAAAATAAAATGACATATTCTACTGTGGTGGTTTGAATATGTTTAGCCCATGGGAAGTGGCACTATTAAAGAGGTATTCCTCCTTGCTGGAGGAAATGTGTCATTGTATAGGTGGGCTTTGAGCGTTTTAAGCATGAGGATGCTTAAGCTCTACCCAGTATGGAAGAGACCTTCCTCCTGGCTGCCTATAGAGGAGGAAGAGAGTCTCTCCTGGTTGCCTTTGGATCAGAATGTAATACTCTTGACTCTTCTAGCACCATGTCTGTTTGCACACTGCCATACTTCCTGCCATGATAATAATGGACTGAACCTCTGAAACTGTAAGCCAGCCCCAATTAAATGTCTTTTGTAAGAGTTGCCTTGATTATAGTTTCTCTTCACAGCAATAAAACCTAAACTAAGACAACTACTATATCTCATGTGTAATTCCTTGGGATCCTAGTTTTGGTTCAACAGTGTTAATGAGAATTATGTTGATGAACAAAACTAGATCATTGATTGTCACTCTCTGTGTTGAGGGTGTTGGATATTAGATATTACAATTCTCCTGTTCTTGGGAATTTACTGTTTGATAATGTTGTTGTGTTATAATTATTGATGTAAATATCTATCCACATGCCTATCCTGATATTTTTACTTTCTTTTTTCCTAAAAATTCACAATTCTTTATCAATGGCTCAATGGATTCAATGACTTAAATAAAACCTCACATGTAGGAAGTCTTTTCTCTATGGTGCTATTTGGTTGGTGGTTCAGATAGGTCTGGAGTTCTAGATTCAGTAATTCCCTTCAATTTGTGAAGGTATTGTTCCAATGTCTTTTAAACTTAAAAGTTTCTGTTCAGAAACCCAATGTTGTCATTTCTGATCCTTTTTGGGTGCCTTTCTTCCTACCATCTTCGGACATTTTCAACATTTCTTTATTATAAAAATTGAGACTGTTAAGGATAATGTGCTTTGAGATAAGATCTTTTTAAAAAATTACTATGAAATATATCAAACATATAAAGAAATGTAAGTTACAGACAGTTTCATATCATGAAACCCAAGAATGCAAGTTTATCATTGCAGTTGAACTCTGTTCTCTCTGCCTTTTCTATATGGAAATATATATTCTTCCATTTGAGTACATTTTCTATTATTTCTTCCTTTTTTTCTTTCTCTCCTTTCCCCTTCCTTATCTTCTTCCCATTCCCATTTAACCTCTCCTCCTCTTCCTCCTCTTTTCTTCTCTCCCTCTCTTCTCACCTCTTTTCTTTTTTTCTTTTCATTTCCCTTTCTTTCTTTTCTTTCCTTCCTCCTGGGGATTGAATCCAGACTCTTAGGCATGTTAGACAAGTGTTCTACCACTGAGCTACATTTTAGCTTTAACTCTATTTCCTTCCCTCAGTTTTCATTGTTCTTCTTTTTCTTCCTCTTTCTCTTCCTCTCCCTCCTCCTCCTCTTCTTCCTCTTCCTCCTCCTCCTCCTCTTCTTTTTCTTCAAAAAATCTTTTTGTTTGTTAGTTCTCCCAGTTGATGTTCTAATTTACTTAATTTTTAAATCTCATTTTTATTACATTGGTTACATACATACACACATACATAGCATGCACATGTGTAAGTCAGAGGACAATGTTTTATTTTTCCTTCTACTGAGTGGGTCCTGGGCATTGAACTCAACCCCATTAGGCCTGGTGGCAAATGCCTTTACCCTTGGAGCAACTTTTTGGCCTTAATTTCTTTTTTTTAGTGAGTACTTGTTATATTGCTGTGGTTATTTTTAATCTCTTGGGCTCAATTTGGCCCACTACTTTTTTTCCATTTTTTAAAAAAAATTATATATTTTTCTTTTTGTGCTGCTGTTTCCTTTTTCTACTATAGATGAATTTTAGCTAAAATGTGTTGAATTGGAGAAGTTTCATTCTTGTTTGCTGTTGCTTTTAAAATAATTTTGTTATTCTGTCATGGATGAAATTATTTTAGTTATTAAGTTAATCAGATTTTGTTTATGCTTTGTCTCTATAAATTGTTTGTCTTAGTGTTTTATTTATATTATAGGTTTTCTTCAAAAGTGATCTGGTGTCCTGTTCATATTTAAACACAAGTTACCATAAAACTGGTCAAAAACCCTGCAGTCACACAGGTGGAACTTACCAGTTTGTGACTCAGTAAGGAATCCATAGTATTGTGAGAAAAATGCTATCAGTGTTTTTACTCTGGGGCTTTTAATTCCTATGGCTAAGAACCATTACGTTTTGTCAGGGAGTTAGAATATGCTACATCTCTTTCTTCAGACTTGTAGCTTAGCTGTGGAAGAAAGACAAAGAAGCGTGGAATTACCTTTGGTGTCTATTTGTATAATTCATCTCAATATCATTATTTATTCATATTTGCAAAGCCCCCTTTTTTGATAAGGTAACATTCATAGATTCTGGGAATTTAGAGCTGCACATCTTTGGGGTGCTTACTCCATCTGTCCCATGCTTCAAATTCATGGTGTCCAAAACAGATACCACCTTCCTACTCAAACTCCTTTTCCAGAAAAGAGGATGAGTAATATTTTCTATCTAGTTGTAAAGGATACAATTTGGTAGTAATCCTTAATACATTTTCCTGTTTCCTGTCAGATCCCGTCTTTCTCTAGTCCTGCTAGTTTAATCTTCTTGATACCGTCTATATACATTTTCTTTCCCCTTTAAAATCATTACGTTCCCTTTGAGCATTTTCTTACTTGGAATATTATAGAATCATTCTAACTAGTCTTTTTGCTCTGTTTCTCTGAACATTAAACAAATAAAAAATAACTTGGGTTGGATCCTAGCACAGTATAAACCAGATATGGTGGTATATCTCTGTAATCTCAGTATTGGGGAGGTGGAGGCAGGAGGACCAGAAGTTCAAGGTCATTTTCAACTACATAGTGTGAGTTCCAAGCCATCTTGGATTACATGAGACCTTGCCTTTAAAACCGACAGGCAAATATGGCTTGCTGTGAAGACACACACTGTAGTTCTAGCTATGTGGAATGTTGAGGTAAGAACTCTTGAGCTCTAGAGTTTGAATCCAGCTTGGATATAGAGTAAGACCACCAACTCTAAAACAAAGACAGAGGCAAGTTGGAGGCTTCCTCTTTCTTTAAACCTAATGGGTTACTTTTTCTCATTCATTCATTCATTCATTCATTCTTTTGAGACAGAGTTTCTCTGTGTATCCCTGACTGTCCTTGAACTCACTCTATAGACCAGGCTGGCCTCAAACTCAGAGCTAGTGCTAGTAGTTCTTAGATTTTTTTTCCCTTTTAAAACTTGTTCTCAGATTTTAGCTTAATGTTACTTTAAAGGACATTTTATACTGTATATTTTTACTGTATCAGTGTCCCATTTTCTATTTTGAAGACATCACAGTTTACAATTAAATGTTTTAGATTAGTTTGTCTTTCTCCACTAGACTAAGCTTTAAAGAGTCAGGAATAGGTTTGGTTTGCTATATCTGTGTTGAGGATAGTCCTGGCATACAATATAAATTTATAGTAAATGAATGGTTTGGGCTTTTTATAATTCTTATTCTTTGTCTAAGATTATATAAATCTACTTCCTTAAAATTCTTAGTCTGTTTTCTGTTGCTATCACAAACTAGCAAAGGCCAGGTACATTATAAAGGGTTTTAGTTCATTGTTCTGGGGATTCAAGGGCATGTCACTGGCATACATTTGGCTCCATTCTTGGTGAGTATGGTCAGTGACCGTGTGGTAGAGGGGTTCAAAAGAAGTACCAGCTCATTTTTAACAGTCTCTTAGGAACTTTCTGTGTTCTGTGTGTCAATGGTCTATGACTATGGTACTCTCTTTCTGAAGTGATGCCTAGTGTCAGAAACACCACACTAAGACTGAGCTTTTCAGCACCCTTTGGGGGACAAATAGGCCTCAAAGTATTTGATGACTGTTGTATTCTCTTAATCTTTTATCAATATTTAAAATATACTTTTAACTTGTACTTCTCCTCACTTGTCCGATTTGTAAGTATCTAATCACCATAATTACTCTCTTTTGAATGTAGTGTAGTGGTAGATTATTTTTCCTTTTTAGTTTTTTTTTCTTCCCCTTTAGTCCAGGTCAGGCTATAATGTGCCAGTGTCATCTGTGCCACCAAAATGACTATAACAGAGAATCCAAATATGATGGCTAAGAAAGGATGTTTTCCTTCTATGATAGTGCAAAGTTTAGCAACATTGCTTGACTTTATCCAGGATCCTAGTTCCTTCTGCCTTTAAGTTTGGCATTTCTTCCTTATTATATGCTTGGATGTGCCTGGCTCTGTAACACTCAGGGTTCTGTTAGCAAAGAAAGAGGAAATGAAAGGCAAGATGGTTCCTTATGAAAATTGCATTTTAAAGTTGCTGTCCTGTTGGCTATAACTTAATCACAGGGTATACTTAGTTGCCAGGGATCCTAGCTCACTGGCCATATGCCCAGGAAATTCTCACTAAAAAGAAGAAAGACAGAATACTTAGGAATAATTAGTGGTTTGCTTTTTTGGCATCAGATTTACTCAGTTGGTACATGTTACTGTGCTTATAAATGCTGTTCACAGTCTGGCTTGTGTTACTAATTATTTAAATAACTAACAAAAATTTTCATTTATTAAAAGTTTTAATGCAAGTGACAGTGTTGATCAATAGCTCTTCTTTTTTCTCTCTCTTTGCCAGAGTATAATGGTTGATTACTGTGTTATTTACATGAGGCATGTTGTATTGCAGATACACTGCAGTGAATGATAGACTTTATATTTAAACATGTTGTCTGTTTTCTCTGGTGACCATTTTAATTTGGGGTAGGTAAACTTTTTTTTTTTTGAGTCAGAGTTTTTCTATGTAGCCCTGGCTGTCCTAGAATTCACTCTGTAGAGCAGGCTGGCCTTGCACTCAGAGATCTATCTGCCTCTGTGTTCAGTGTTTGGAACTAAAAACATTCATTGCCATGCTCAGCTGGCAACCTTTCTTCTATTAAGGACTACATAGTATTTTAGGACCATACTGCCTCCATTTAAATTGGGGTATATAAACTTTTAATACAAAAGACTACATAATATCTGCCTCTATCGCAAGTACTTACTACTTCATTCTACCTTTGTGTGTGAGTAGAAATGAATGGGGTAGGATGTTTTCCAGTCCAATTTGACAGTCCTGGGTTTGGACTTCATTCTACCTTTGTGTGTGAGTAGAAATGAATGGGGTAAGATGTTTTCCAGTCCAATTTGACAGTCCTGGGTTTGGTCTGTTAGAGTTTGCCAGGGTTTGGTCTAAATGAACAGCTTATGTTTCTTTCCTTATCATTTGTTAACTTCTTTAGCCAGTGTTTTAGTAAAGATGCGTTCTGGATAATTTTTCTTCTTTTCTCAAACCTTTTCTTGACTGTTGTTTAAAATGTTATTCTTAAGTTATTGTAGTTGTCTTCTCACAGTGGCTTAGTTGCTCTCTTTTTTCCCTCTTTTTCTGTGTTGTCCTCTCGTCTCAGCTGTTTTTTAGTTTGACAGTTTATTTGCTTGTCTTTCCTCAAATATTCATAACCTTTTAATTTTTGGACCTTTGTTTCTCTATAGTTTTTTAAGTTTTAGTAATTGTAAAATTAGACTTTCTAGATAATACCAGTGGTTTACCTGAATGTATGTTTGTGTGCCATTATGTGTGCCTGATGCCATCATAGGCCAGAAATTGGTGTCACATCCCCATTACAGAGAGTTATCGAGAGTTGTAACTTGCCGCGTAGGTGCTAGGAATCAAATATGGGTCCTCTGGAAGAGCAGCAAGTACTCTTAATTACTGAGTCATCTCTTCAGACTCCTTTTTAAATATTTACCTGTATTTTGTAATTATCTTAAACCTTAAATAATAACATGAGATATGAATACTTTTAAGTTTTTGCAATTAAAATATAATTACATCATTTTCCCCCCTTCTGTTTCCTCCCTTGAAGTACCACCCCCCCCTTGCTATCTCTTAAATTCATGGCCTCTGTCTGTTTTACATATAAATACACACACATCTATTTTTAAATATATAAATTCAACCTGCTCAGTTCATATTAATGTTATTTGAGAGAGAGAGAGAGAGAGAGAGAGAGAGAGAGAGAGAGAGAGAGAGAGAGAGACTGACTGTGTGTGTGTGTCTCAGTGTGTGTGTTTCAGGCTTGACCACATGGTATTGGATAACCAACTGGGGGCTCTTCCCTGGGAAAGTCGTTTTCTCCTGCTGTCAGCATTCTTTGTTGCCTGTAGTCCTCTGGTGTAGGGTTTAGATTTCCTCCTTCCATGTTAGCCTATTAGTATTGTCCTTGTTCAGGTCTTAGTTAGGTAGCCATGTTGGTAATATTTCATAGGTGTAGCTTCTCTGACATTTCTAGGAGGCACATTATCACAGCAAACTTCTCATTCTTCCCTTCCTTTCTTCTGCTATGACCCCTGAGCCTTAAGTGCAAGAGTTGTGTTGTTGATGTGTAAGTTGGAGCTGAGCACCACATTGTTACTTGTTCTCTGCATTTTAATTGGTTATGGTTTTCTATAATGTTCTCTATCTGTTACAAGGTGACATTTCTTTGACGAGGAACAAGACTTATTCTTATCTGTAAGAATAAGGATATTTATTCTGCATTTAGAGATATGCTGGTTTAGTAAAGTGGTTATTGTAGGTTCTTCTCCATGATCCATGCTTTCATTAGCCCCATAAAGTTGGCTAGGTATCTAGTATGAGGCATGATTTTCCTCTATTTTAACAGGCCTTAATTCCAACTAGAGAGTTGATTGAAGTGGAAGTTTGTGGATATGCAAGGTGATACAGACTCATGGTGTTTTGCTGAGGCAAGATCCATGGGAGAACATGTGATGTTTGGAGAAAGTATAAATAGGACTCAATAGACAATGATGGGGCACTTGCATAGCTAGCTTTGCAACACTTTGTTGGTCTCCCATCTGTCTTCATCTTTGCTGATCTTCACTTTGTTGAGAGAGGCAAAGCAGAGAACTTCTGGTGGCCTGGGTGGTTCTGGTCACTCCCAATGACTCATGCCATTTGGTGGAGGCTTGGCAGTTTCTGCTGGATTGTGCCACTGCTGTGTTCCATTGCTTGTTCCATTGCTGTGAAGAGACACCATGACCATGGCAATTCTTATAAAAGAAAGCATGGCTTGCTTATAGTTTCAGAAGTTTATTCTTATCATAGTGGGGAGCATGGAAGCATGCAGGCATTCATGGTGCTGGAGAAGTTGAGAGTTCTTAGTCTTGATCCTCAGGCAGCAGGAATAGAGATGTGGGTGGGGGTGGGGGAGGAGAGGGAGGAAGGGAGGGAGGGAGGGAGGGAGGGAGGGGGAGGGGGAGGGAGGGAGAGGGAGAGAGGGAGAGAGAGAGAGGGAGAGAGGGAGAGAGAGAGAGAGAGAGAGACAGAGACAGAGACAGAGAGAGACAGACAGACAGACTGACTCTGACTGACTGACTCTGGGCTTAGAATGGGGTTTTGAAAACTCAAAGTCTACCCCCAGTGACACACTTCCTTCAACAAGGCTAATCCCTCCCAAGTAGTACCACTCCCTGATGGCTGAGCCTCGAAGTATATGAGCTTATAGTGGCCATTCTTATTCAGACTATCATAGTATGCATATCTTAACATTCAGAGCTAGGAACTACAGAAGAGACACTCTTTCTGGGTCTGAGTTATCTCATTCACTATACCTTTTCTAGTTCTATCCGTTTACCTACAAGTTTCATGATTTTGTATTCCACTTTTCTGTACAGCTGGAGAGTATGCTATAGTATGTATGTACCACATTTGCATTATCCATCAGTGGAAAGATGTTTAAGTAGTTTCCATTCTTAGCTATTGTGAACAGAGTGACAATGAATGTGTCTGAGCAAGTATCTGTGGTGTAGGATGTCTAGTTCTTTAGGTATATAATAAGGAGTATGATAGCTAGGCCATATGGTACATTCAATTTTAGTTTTTGCAGATTCTCCAAACTGAATTCCAGAGTGGCTACCAGTTTGCAATCCCACCAACAATTGAATGAGGGTTCCCTCTTCCTCACATTCTCTCCAGCATTTGCTGCTGGTTGTTGTGTTGATGTTTGCCATGCTGACTTGGGTAAGAGAAAGTCTCACAGTTGTTTTGATTTGCATTTTTTTAACTGATAGGGACAATGAAAGCTTTTTGAGATTTAAAAAAAAAAAAAGACTATTTTTATTCTTTTAAGAACTCAGTTCAGAGACCCAAGGCTACTTTTTAAATGGGTCTTTTATTTTTATTCTATTTTATTTTTTTAGTTCAGCTGGCAACATGCTTTCCCATTCTGTAAGGTTCCTCTTCATTCGATTGTTTCTTTAGCTATGCAGAAGCTTTTTAGTTAAGAGGTCCTATTTGTCAATTGTTGGTTTCAGTTTCTGGGCAAACCATGTCCAACTTAGATAGTTCTACCTTCTACCTATATCCTGTAGGGTGCTGCCTATATTTTCTTACAGCAGTGTTGGCACTTTAGGTTTCACATTTAGGTCTTTGATTCATTTGAAGTTACTTTTGTGCAAGTTGATAGATACAGATCTAACTTAATTCTTCCACATGTGGATATCTTGTATTCCCAGCACCATTTATTGAAGATGCTGTATTTTCTCCAATAAAAGTTTTTGGAAATGTTGTTGACTATCAGATGATTGTAGGTCTATGTACTCTTGTTTGGGTATTTGTTTTGTTCCATTGGCCTACATACCTGTTTCTGTGCCAGTAGCATGCTGTTTTTATTACTTTAGCATTGTAATATATCCTGAGGTCTTGGAATGGTAAGCGTCCAGCATTGTTCCTTTTGCTTAGGATTGTTTTGGCTATCCAAAGTCCTTTGTGCTTCCATTTAGTTTTGGGAGTCTTTCAAATTTTGTGAAGAATGAGATGGGGATTTTGGTGGGATTGTATTGAATCTGTAAATACCTTTTGATAGGATGTTCATTTTTACAGTATTAATTTTACCAACCCTTGAGCATGGAGTATCTTTCCATTTTCCAGTATCTTTCTCTACCATTCCCTCACAGGCTTAAAGTTTACATTGTATAGATTCTGTACTTCCTTGGTTAGGTTTACTCCTAGATATTTTCATTTCCTTGCGGCTGTTGTGAATGGGAGTAGGGCCATGATCTTTTTCTCTGTATGTTTGTTTTTGGTGTATACAAGAGCTATTAATTTTTGAATTAATTTTGAATTGCTGAAGTGATCAATTATTTCTAGAAGTTTTCTGGTAGAAATTTTAGGATCTCTCATGCCTGCTATCATGTCATCTGCGAACAGGGATAGATTACTTTCCTTTTCTGTTTGTCTCCCTTTAATTTCATTCTTTTAGCTTATTGTTTCAGCTAGTTCTTTGAGCACAATATTGTGTTTTCTTGGGTATCACTTAGGCATTTATTTTCTTTTTAAGTTCATTGAGCTGTTTCTTTTTGTCTTCTTTAAATTCTTTAAATTTTTGAAGTTTAAAATTGGTCTTTTAGCCGGGCAGTGGTGGCGCACACCTTTAATCCCAGCACTTGGGAGGCAGAGGCAGGTGGATTTCTGAGTTCAAGGCCAGCCTGGTCTACAGAGTGAGTTCCAGGACAGCCAGGGCTACACAGAGAAACCCTGTCTGGAAAAAACCAAAAACAAACAAACAAACAAACAAAAAGGCTTTTAAATTCTGTGTCCTGCTGTTCATCTAAGAAATTTTCATTGGTAAACATTTCTACAGGACTGGTGGATTTTGATGGGAGGGAAGGAATTCTGCCTTGATCTTTCATATTGTTTGTATTTTTGCTGTGAGATCTGAGCATGTGGACTTTTGTTCTGTGATAGGAACAGAGAAGGTTGGGGCGGAACACAGATATATAGGTCAGGTTGTTCCTGAAGGTTGGGTATAGCTTAGGTGGGATGAAGTCAGATGCATAAAAGGGATTGGGGGGGCATCTAGGTTGTGTCATGGTCTAAGTCTGGGTGTGGGGGTAAATCTGGGGTTTGGGAAAAGTATATAGAGGGGAGGATCAGGTGGATTTACCTGACATGATCCTGGTGCAAGATGTGCAGGATCTGGCTGGGCAGATAGGTTTGAATCTATCTTGTGAAGGGCCTGGGGGTTGTGTGAGTAGGGTATGTCCTGATCAGAACCTGGAGGCTGGGGGCCCCCGTAAATAAGGATGGCTACACTAGGCTGGAGTATTGAATATGCGACCAGGTCTAGATATTGGGGTTTGCTGAGGGTGCACTGAGGGGAGGATCGGGCAGACTCACCTGGTTAGACTCTGATGGAGGGATGTCTGGGCAAGAAAGTTGGAATGTCTTTAATTTTTTGTTGTTAAATGCTTGGATTGAACCCAGGACCTCACATATGCCAGTCAAGTATTGTTACTATTATTTTAATCTAGTTATAACTTTAAATCCAACTTGCCTAAGACCTGTGATTTTTATAGATTCGATTCCTTTACATGGAAACATGTTTAGATTTGTCTTTTCATTGACCTATTTAGTTACCTAGATGGTTAAGTTAAAATTATAATGGTCAAGAATAAAAACATGTGAAAATTGGAAGGGAACAAAGACTCAAGTGTGTGTGTGTTAAAATGTGGCAAATCGTATCAGAAGGAACTTATCAGCCATGAAGAGTTTTTTAATGGAACTACTTGAAGCATTTAGAAAAGGGACTTTGAATGGTGAAGTATTTTTCTTAGGAGCTCCTTAGGCACTATGTAAGATGGCTCATGGGGAACCCTCATGTAAGGAAAAGTGATTTTGAGATTTTTTGCAATTAGGTAAGAAATGATTGTTTCTTGTATTAAGGCACTACTTAGAGGGATAAAATTTGTTATTTAAGGGATGAGGAAAAAGCTTATAAATTCCTAATAAGGGAACTGAGAAAATGATTAGCATTGCCTTGTGAAGCAAATACAAAAGTATCACAACAATAAACAAATAAATTTGGGAGTAAAAAGAAAGCTTAGAAGAAAATGTGCGGCTGGAGAGATGGCTCAGCGGTTAAGAGAACTGACTGGTCTTCCAGAGGTCCTGAGTTCAATTCCCAGCAACCACATGGTGGCTCACGACCATCTGTAATGGGATTGGATGCCCTCTTCTGGTATGTCTGAAGATAGCTACAGTGTACTCATACATACAATAAATAAATATTAAAAAAAAAAAAAAAGCCAGGCAGTGGTGGTGCACACCTTTAATCCCAGCACTTGGAAGGCAGAGGCAGGCGGATTTCTGAGTTCAAGCCCATTCTGGTCTACAGAGTGAGTTCCAGGACAGCCAGAGATATACAGAGAAACCCTGTCTCGAAAAACCAAAAAAAAAAAAAAAAAAAAAAAAGAAGAAGAAGAAGAAAATGTGTGCCGGGCAGTGGTGGTGCATGCCTTTAATCCCAGCACTTGGGAGGCAGATTTCTGAGTTCCAG
Organism: Grammomys surdaster; assembly: GCF_004785775.1. Classification (NCBI taxonomy): domain Eukaryota; kingdom Metazoa; phylum Chordata; class Mammalia; order Rodentia; family Muridae; genus Grammomys; species Grammomys surdaster. Next base: position 135,534 of record NW_021620880.1, read on the forward strand.
GCCAGCCTGGTCTACAGACTGTGTTCCAGGACAGCCAGAGCTATACAGAGAAACAAAAAAAACAAAAACCAAAACCAAAAAAACAAAACAACTTTTCCCCTCATCCCCCCTTCCAAAAAAAAAAACCAACACCAAAAAAAGAAAATGTGCTTGGTGTTATAGGGAGTGCATTTGAATGTCTACAGCCTGACTGAGAGAAGTTGTACTTACAGATCTGACTCTGAGGAACTGTTTTCATTTAGAAAATTAGATACAGAATGTAGCAGGGTATGTGTAATAAATATGCATTATAATTTAAAAACACCCATAGATAATATGTCGAATGAGAAATAGGCTAACTCTGCAATTAAAGGAAGATGATTGTAAGGAAGCTAAGACAGCAGATGACTAGAAACCATTTTTGAGTTATCTGTAGGAGGACATTACTGATTTGTTTTGGGGTTGCAGTGACATGAAAAGTCAATAAAAAGTGAGGTGAATTGATCAACACAGGAACTAGAGACATATTGCTGAAGTAGTTTTCTTATCTGGAAAAGGTTTGTATATCTGGGTACATTTAGTGGCAAGTTGGTAGGATTCTCAATTACAGTTGGCCTTAAGGGATGAGAAATTTGTTAGCTCCTGATTGGGAATGTTCAGAGGTAGAACTGATGGTTTGAATGTTTCATGCTTGGGGCTTGTAGGCAGCTGGTGCAAGGATTAGAATAGAGTACCAGTGAGGAGTAAACTTTGTGATCTCAGCTAGATCTGGAAGAAACTGAAAACAAGAAGGGGGCTGAGACTCAGAAATAAACACAGGTAAAGGAAAACCAGAGACCTACTTCAGTGTAAGTAAAGGGATGAAAGTGGGAAGGGCATGGTATTTCAGGACCTTTCTCTAGGTGTTCTTAGTTATAGTCTTCCGAATAGACTAAACATTACAGTCTCAAAATCTAATACTTGAATTTTGTAGTATGTTTATTACTTGACAATGGTCATGCCACTAAGTAAAAATCTAACAATATTAATTTTTGGCTGTTTTTGAAGACAGTATTAGTATTCACAAAAGTGTTAACCTTGTAAGGTGTGAAGGTCTTTTAAGGCAAGAAGCTTTTCTGTGTGAATGAAAATAAACTTTGTTATATTCGTGTTCCCTTCTGCCTTTCTTCCCTCTATCATCCTTTTAGGTTTTCTTTCTTTCTCTTTTCAAACAGGAAGAGGTACTTTATTTTTACTCCTGTCACATCAGTTAGATAATATTTTTTGAGCTGTTATTTTGAGTGCTGTTAATATTGTGATATTTGCATTACATAAATTTAAGAGTAGTTTGATAGCTTGTTACTTGTCTTAAAGTGAAGGCTAAGCTAAGGAATATAGAGTGGTCATGAAGGATTGCTGTGGCTATGGCAGTTTCCCCCTTTGTCCTGCCAGTTTTACTGCTTATTCTGATGTTTCAAATAAAGTGTTTTTGAAATTAAATAACTTTTAGAGAAATCTGTCTTAATGCCTTCCTTTGAGTTATTTGAACTAGTGGGCTGACTTACACATTGGAATATTTCTGCTTGTGGCAACATCACAGTGTTTGGGTGACTGGTTAACTTTGTCCAAAGAACTGACCATTGAATCCTTAGTATGTAGATGAAATACTAATACTAGAAACAGTTCTCAGGTCTCCTCCTTTATAGTGTACTTCATACCTTTCCCTTCTTTTTCATTGCATCTCAGGTCAACAGGACATATTGCTGTGGTACCTACCGAGCAGGTCCTATGCGGCAGATAAGTCTTGTTGGAGCAGTAGATGAAGAAGTTGGTGATTATTTCCCAGAGTTCCTGGATATGTTAGAAGAATCACCATTTCTGAAAGTGAGTGTTTCTTTAGACTATTAACCTTTTTTCAGTAGACATTTTCAGTATTATTTCAGTAGACACATACAGTTAGAGTATTAATCTTGTTTACTAAAATTAAATTTTATACACTAGTTTGCATAGAAATGTTTAGAAAAGTATTGTTATTGAATACTATGGTTATTTTTTATATGTTACTCTGCAATATGGCTTTTATTTCTTCATATACACACATTAAATGGCTTTTAGTATTTTTATTTGGATGGGAGATAATCTGTAAACAGTCTAAAATCTTTTAAATGTAACTTAATTTCTTTGGTTTCTAGATGACTTTGCCCTGGGGTACACTTTCCAGCCTCCAACTACAATGCAGGTCTCAGAGTGATGATGGGCCTATTATGTGGGTGAGGCCAGGAGAGCAGATGATCCCTACAGCAGACATGCCAAAGTCACCCTTCAAAAGACGACGGTAAATAAGCAAAAACTCTCTTTAGTAGATGGTTTATAAAAATGACTGATACCTGAGCATGGTTTTGAAACTTGTCTAGATTTTTTTTTTTTAAAGATGTCTTTATTTTATGTGTATGAGTGCTTTATCTGCATGTATGGCTGCATGCCAGAAGAGGGCATCCGATCCCATTACAGATGGTTATGAGCCACCATGTAGTTGCTGGGAATTGAACTCAGGACCTCTGGAAGAGCAGCCAGTGCTCTTAACCTCTGAGCCATCTCTCCAGCCCTTGTCTAGATTTTTGAAGTATTCCTTTAGTAAAATTTTAGGTTGTCAGTTGCCTTGTTCAGTTAACCTATTACATAGTCAATAGTATCCTGAAAAATAGATTTTTCTTAAAACGTGTATCTTCTAACTGCCTGTAGGATAAACTGTCAAATTCTCCTTAATGTGGTCTCTACAAACTTTTATAATACAGCATCTTTGAGTCAGCTTTCAGTCTCTCCTAGCTACTAAATTCAGTTTCCAAACTATTGTCTTCCATTGTTTTTTTGCTCTTGGACTGTATTTGGAATATTTTTATTTGGAATTATCACATCTTCCACCTTCCTCTTTGCCTAGGAGGTTTTTAGTAAAGCTTCCAAACTTACCTTGAATCATCTTGGTGGAGCATAGAACAAGTTAATTGGCTCTATCTCTGGCCTTGATGATCTTTTTACTATTTCTGTTTCTTAATACATTTTGACCCCTTGAGACTGGGGGCTGTTTTATTTTTATGTCACTATGACACACAGCAGGAAAACATGGTTTGTTGAGTAAAGCATGTACTATTTTGCTATTACATAAAGCTGTGATAAATCATGTGCTAATTTCTCTTTCATACACATAAAACAAATGTAGATTTCACTTTGGAAAATGCTGTTCAATGAGACTGAAAATGGAAATAGGAATTTAAAATTAAGCTGGGCATGGTGTTGTACACCTTTAATCCAAGAACTCCAGAGGCAGAGGAAGGTGAATCTCTGGGTTTGAGGCCACCTTGGTCTACATAGTGAGTTCCATGCTATTGGGGTTACATATTGAGATCTTGTCTCAAAATAAATAATTAAAAAAAAAACAGTTAAGAGCTCAAAAATGAGTTTTAATGGGTTAGTTTCAACTTTAACTTAAAACTCACAGGACAATACTACCTACGTGTAAAATAGCTTTAGGTACTTAAGATGATCCATAAAAACCTTGGGTTAAAAACTGTATGAGATTTGGGGATATGACTCAGAAGATAGAATACTTGCTCAGCATGTATTTTCTTTTCTTTTTTCTCTTTGTGTGTGTGTGTGTTGTACGTGTGTGGTATTTGTTCATATATTTTTGGATGCATGCACATGTACATGGGCATTGGCGACAGGAGGATGTTTAATGCCCTGTTTTATTTATTACTCTCTACCTTATTCCTTTGAGGCAAGGTCTCAGTGAACAAAGTGCTGGTTAGTGGCCATCTTTCTTCCCCATCATGAAATCTTTCTAGAGTTTCTATAATACTATCAATTGGTTTTATTTTTAATTAACTCATAGCAATTATAAGTCTTATGAGGTTCAGTGTGATAATTTGATACATGTCTACAATGGTCAAATGAGAGCAATTAGCATTCCCATTCCCTCAGACATTTCATATTTCTTTTTTTTTGTTTTTTTTGTTTTTTTGTTTTTTGAGACAGGGTTTCTCTGTGTAGCCCTGGCTGTCCTGGAACTCACTCTGTAGACCAGGCTGGCCTTGAACTCAGAAATCCACCTGCCTCTGCCTCCCAAGTGCTGGGATTAAAGGTGTGCGCCACCACTGCCTGGCTTCATGTTTCTTAATACTAAAAATCTTCCCATTCTTCTAGTTACTTTGAAACATGCAAATTTTGTAACTTGCTTTACTGTACTATAGAACAGTCTTCTAGAATGTTTTATCTAGCTGAATATACTCTTGTAAGCTATCTGTAGAATTATTCTTTTCTAATTCTATAGTTTCCATTTTCCAGTCTCTATCCCCTTTCTGCTAATCTTCTCTGCCTCTAGTGACTACTGTTTCTCTGGACTATAATATGAACTTTAGGCTTTCGTGTCTATACTTAATTTATATCATGAGCACCTTTGGAGATCTGTGTTCAACTCAGCATGGAAGGCTCTATATCTGTAAACCTAAGATTTACCAGCTAATGCTGTACTCCATCAACTGGTGGCTGTTTTCCTAGGTTTATTTCCTTTACTTGCTCAAACACATTTTCAAGAATAATTCTAAGAAATAGAGGATACTACTGAGTCAGTATATTTTGAATTTTTCTTTTTCTGTCATTAAATTTAATTGATAATTTAGTTGGAGTGTGGAGATGCATTTTCCAACTATTGTCACTGGATAGGCCCTCTTAAGGATTGTTTTCATTTCTGGAAGTTTTAACATGCTTAATTTCCCCTGTTCAGTGTTGTGTTCCCAGCCTCCTCCCGCCCCTTCCTTCCCTGCCTCCATCCTTTTTTCTTCTATTCACGGAAGAATAGCACTCTTGATTTAAGTGCCCCTCCCCTCCCCTCCCCTCCC
>NW_021620880.1:140786-287712 GCF_004785775.1 Grammomys surdaster
TCTTTTCTTTTCTTTTCTTTTCTTTTGGTGTTTGTTTTCTTTCTTTTCTTTTTTGTTTTCAAGACAGGGTTTCTCTGTGTAGCCCTGTCTGTTCTGGAACTTGCTCTGTAGACCATGCTGACCTTGAACTCAGAGTTCCACCTGCCTCTGCCTCCCAGTTGCTAGGGTTAAAGGAATATGCCACCACTGCCCTTTTTTTTAAAAAAAATTACTATTATATCCTTTCAGTATTGGTTATCTAAGTTTTAAATATATATTTTTAAATATTAAAAACTTTAATGTGTGCATTAGTGTTTTGCCTGGATTTACATCTGTGTGAACGTGTCAGATCCCCTGGAACTGACTGGAGTTACAGACAGTTGTGAGCTGCCATATATGTGCTAGATACTGAACCCTGGTCTTCTGGAAGAGCAGCCACTGCTCTTAACTGCTGACAGTCTCTTTAGTTTCTAAGTGTCTTTAGTCAGTAACAGTACAGACCTCTTTGGTTTTATTTGGAAACATTTACTTGACATTTTATCTTCTAACCTTTGGATTTTTAAATGTCATCATTGTGAATTTTGGTTGTCAGTATGCTATCTGTAGGAATTTGGTTATTCTTTGGTGACCCATTTATACTTTGAGTACATCTTTACACTTATTGGAGATTCTATATGTATTCTCATTCAGCCTGGCAGTAGACAGGCTTCACATTAGAGTAGGCACAAAAGTATACATTATAACACTTACCCAGAGTTGTGCTATTCTGATGGCAAAGTCAAGTGAAAAGAAACCTCCCTCTCTTCTTCCTTCTCCCTTCCCTCCCCTCCCCTCTTCTCCTTTCTTCCTTTCTTCCAGCTGAAATTTTATGAGAATGGTTATGGCTATAAAGAATTTTGACTCAGGGTTGGAGAGATGGCTCAGTGGTTAAGAGCACTGACTGCTCTTCCAGAGGTCCTGAGTTCAGTTCCCAGCAACCACATGGTGGCTCATAACCATCTGTAATGGGACCTAATGCCCTCTTCTGGTGTGCCTGAAGATAGCTTCAGTGTACTCATATACATAAAATAAATAATTTTTCTTTTTAAAAAAAGAATTTTGACTCAAGTGTGATTAATGAGATTAAAAATGTTACTTCATATTTCAAGAAGTCTGGTAAGGAAGGTTATCTCTGGGTACCATATGATCAGTAGCTAAATACCAGCCTCAAAGAGCCAGATCATTTCCATTCTCTGCTAATCATTCTTGCCTAGGCTTTTGTGCCCATATTAGCTTTGTGTTTGTTAGATGGTTCTAGAAGTTCTAGAACTTGAACCTGGTTGTATTTAATAGAAGAAACTCTTTATTATGAGCTAGGAAATTTTCCAAAGGACTCCTAAGTAGCTTTCTTTTCATACTGTTAATCAGAATCCACATTGTAGCAGGCATTGGTTTATGCCTCTTTTGAATGTTTTGAGAGTTGGAATGAGCCTATTGTAATTTTACAGGACTCATCCAGCTCTATCTCTAGAGCTTGTAGATCAGATCACATAGAGAATGATCGAATGCCTGATGAAAAGTCAGGGACTGTAAGGAGAATCGAGAGAGGAATACATTACATCTTGATCTGTGTACATTCCTTATCTGCAGGTTAGAGAGCCTGAGTGAGAACGAGAGAGAGAGAGAAGAGAGAGAGAGAGTGAAAGAGGCAGGCAGGCTCTGGATGAGCTTTTGGACCCTCCTGTTACGCAACTTCTCCAACAAGGCTACACATTCTAATCCTTCCCAAATCATTTTCACCAACTAAGGACTGGGCATTCAAATATATGAGCCCATAGGGGCCATTCTCATCCAACCACCACGGTCATTATTATCCTTGCTTCTCAGTTTCAGTAAAGTTTCTCCATATCATTCCTGTGCCTCTGCCCTCCTTTGACCTGAGTTTCTCCAAGGTCCATTGCTCATCCCCTGTTGACTCCTTATTAAATAGTCTAGTCCTTTGACATTCTTTGTTCAGTTTTATTAGTCTAAGACCATGAGATTATATCATGCAAAAGTTTGTTGATACTGCTAATTTACTAATTCATTTCCTTTACGATCACCATTAGATTGTTAAATTTAGAAATGTTTGAACATATAAAAAGCTGAGTATAATAAACTTCCATCTTTTTTTATCAATAGCTATCTACTCGTGCTTAATTCTGTTTCATGTATATTTCTGTCCATTCTCCTATCTTCTCTTCTCCTGTCCACATTAGTTCCATTTAATGTGGAAGGAGATCAGCTGGATGCTCAGTTTGCTTCCTGGAATCTAAGTCCTGGTAGAATGTTTTGAGAGTTATAAATGGGATATCTGAGCTATAGGTAAAGAAGGATACAGCTTTAAGCCTTGAATTATATTGTCCTTGTCTAGAGAAATTCTACACATTCAGATTCTTCATTTGGGCCTAATAAAGGTATAGTCTACAGGGAAAGGGAGGAAATCATATTAATCATTTTAATAGTATGTTCAGTGCTAATGATCAAAATCATTGTACTCATTTAAGCCTAATATTGTAGCAGATCTGCCCTTTTACCTTACTGCTGCTTATTTCCTCATACTTGTCTTTGTTTTACAACCAAACAACTATAGATCAATGAATGAAATTAAAAATCTTCAGTACCTACCTCGGACAAGTGAACCCCGAGAAGTCCTCTTTGAAGACAGGACAAGAGCTCATGCCGATCATGTAGGTCAGGGGTTTGACTGGCAAAGCACGGCTGCTGTTGGGGTTTTGAAGGCTGTACAGTTCGGTGAATGGTAAGTTCAAGGAACCAAATAGTAATGGCTAAGAAATGTTTAAGAAAATGTGGATTCTGTTTAAAAGATCAGGAACCAATTTTTAAATTGTGGTGAAATACACATAACATAGTTTATCATCTAAACATTTTAATAGTATAAGTATAACCACACCTTGATGAAACAGTGCTCTAGAATTTTTTTCTTGCCAAACTGAAACCTGATATCCTACAGTTGACTTCTCCCTTATCCCTAGGCCATGGGAACCATTACAAGAGTAATCCTTTTGTGACTCAGTGGATTAAAGGTGCTTGCTATTAAACCTGGCCACATAGCAGTATATACACATGTACATGCACATACACAAATATAAATGTAATATAAAATTAATCGTAGTGGTCAAAGGGAATTATTTTTAATCATACTTATTTTTTTGTGAGTGTGAGGTATGTGCCATAGCAATTGTGTAGAGGTTAGACAATTTCTGGGAGTTGTTTCTCTTCACCTGGGTTTTAGGGATTGAACTCAGGCTTGGTGGCAAGCACCATTACTCACTAAGGCATCTTGGCAGTTCCAGGTTTTTTTTTTTTTTTTTTTTTTTTTTCCTGACTCAGCCATTTCTATTATAATGTCCTACAGAGTTTATCCAAGTGTCAGACTTTATTTCCTTTTAAGGCCAAGAATAGTTCACACATGTACTTGCACATGCACACAGACATATATAAAGATTAGCCCACTAAATAGGTGTTTGGGCTACTTCTACCTTTGGCTCTTTATTAACATAGATATATAGATATCTCTTTATGTTCTTAGTGTTCAATACCCAGAATAGTTGCTGGATTCTATGGCAATTCTGTTTTATTATTTTGAGTAGCTGCTGTATTTTTTTCTGTAGTGGTGGCACCATTTTACACTCCCTTGAAGCCTGGTTTTCTTATAACAAAGCTCACAAAACCCCAATAAGACAATAAATAGCAAGTGTATCATATTTAGAATAAAACTTAAAAAAAAACCCCAAAATCCTCTGATCTAGGGTCTCCCATAGCTCAGCCTTGAACTTGTTGGTCAAGGTCAGGCTGGTCACAAACTAAAGATCCTCTTCTTGGCCATCAAGTTGCTAGGGTGGGTGTGCACCAGGTTTGAAGGTTGCTGCAAGGCTAGCAAAAACTATTCATTTTAGCCATTATTGTTTCAATTTCTAACAACTTACCTAATTTTTAGTAAAAAACAACTTTATCTTTACGTGCATTGGTATTTTTCCTGCATGCATCTCTGTGAGGGTGCCAGAACCCCTGGAACTGGAGCTGCAGTTGTGAACTGCCATATGGGTGATGGAAATTGAACCCAGGTCCCCTCGAACAGCAGCTAGTGCTTGTAATTGCTGAGCCATCTCTTCAGTCCTGATTTTTGTTTAAAAAACATTTTATTGATTTGCTTTTATTTTTTGAAAACTGATCATGAAGAAAGTATAATCTTATTCCTTAGGAGATAGGCATTTTATTTACTTATTTGCTAATCGTAGCATTCTAGAAACAGGAAAACTGAAATTATCATCTTCCATTGTGATGCTAGTTCCTAAATTTGTTTTATTAATATTAGGAGTGATCAGCCTCGCATAACCAAAGATGTGATTTGTTTTCATGCTGAGGATTTTACTGATGTTGTACAAAGACTTCAGTTAGACCTTCACGAACCTCCAGTTTCTCAGGTAATAGTCTCTGGTTCTCATTACCCTTTGAGTGAGATATTGGAAGCCACATCTAGATCCACTATATTAGGTATTTTATAATTGGTTTCCTGGACAGTAAATTGAACTTTATTTGTATTAAATTCTGTGTGTGTTAGGGGATGGTGCTAGAATTCAAAATTTTTGGGATGGAGGGTGTACCTGAGATGGTTAAGAAGGACACAGCTGTTTACTTCTGGCCATAAGCAATCTCACTTGTAACCTCACTATACTGTGGCCTCAACTGCAAAATGTCAGAAGATGTGAAGGAGAAGATTAAATGCTGCCTTTATGTGTGGTAAAGATACTGATATTCAGCTGCATTTTCAGGGATGTACTGATTTCATAGGCCATCGACAGTCTTTTATGATTAAGAAGGGTAAGATACGTGGAAAAAGGCTTTCCAGCAATTATCATGTTCTTTCAAGATAAACTATTTAACTTTGATTTGCTTTAATATAGTTTACTATACTTTTTCCCTGTGTGTATTGAAATATTTTGTTTGAATCATTGTTTTAAGGCTTTATGTAATTTTTTGCTTTTCGTTTTAGTGTGTACAGTGGGTGGATGAAGCAAAACTAAACCAAATGAGGCGAGAAGGCATTCGCTATGCTAGAATTCAGCTGTGTGACAATGATATCTACTTCATCCCTAGAAATGTCATTCATCAGTTCAAAACAGTGTCAGCAGTATGCAGCTTAGCCTGGCATATAAGGCTTAAACAATACCACCCTGTTGTGGAAACCGCTCAAAACACAGAGAGCAATTCCAACATGGACTGTGGTTTAGAAGTTGACTCCCAATGTGTGAGAATAAAAACTGAATCTGAGGATAGATGCACAGAGATGCAGCTTTTGACAACTGCTTCATCCTCTTTCCCACCTCCATCAGAACTTCATCTACAGGATCTGAAGACTCCGCCTGTTCCAGTTTTCAAGGTGGAGAGCAGACTGGACTCTGACCAGCCACACAGTCTGCAGGCACATCCAAGCACTCCTGTGTGATATGTACATATTCAAACACATTTTTTAACTTTTTTAAATTTTGATGTGAAGTTATAGTTTTATAACTGGCTTAAGTTAAGTTTTATTGGAGAAATCTTGCCTATAATTCTATAAAGAGAAATGACATTCCACAAATGTCAAGCATATCTTTTTTACACAGATTATGCAAAGCTAAGAGTTGTATCTTATCCCGTTAGTACAGTATGTAATAGTGGGTCTGCTGCTACTTTCTGTTTTAAGGTGTGAGGTTACAATTCAATCTCTTCTTCAAATCAAAACAAGAATTCTCTGGAATAGCAGGTTCTTACTTGGTAAAATATTTACTTCCCTTGATTTTATCTTTCCTTGTCTCTTGCCATATTTGCTTTATGTGGTAGAAAGCAGATTTATGGTTTAGTACTTGTGTCTTCATGGCACCTCATTAGTTTCCACAGTAAAGTTGTATTGGTTGCAGGAAAGGCTCCTGCATCTGGTACATGGACAAGTGAGTTGTTTAGTTCTAGCCACAAAGAAGACATGGTCTCTAGAAAACTCTCTGACTCTCTGTTTTTTAGCAAAAGAGGAAGCACAGCACTTTCTGATCCAGGCTGTCTTTTTGTGTCTGTTATTTAAAACCCAGTGGGTATTTCAATTAAACAAATCTCTAAAGATGACAAACAAAATCTAAAGATTGGTTATTCCTTATCCATGGTTCATTAATCTTTTCTAGGATATATGCTAAATATAACAGGCTCTTTTGAGTAAAAGAGATAATGTTGTGCTGTTCTGCTTCCTAGTATCTTCATATCAAACTTAGAGAATCCCACCAGTCTTACTGATGAGGGCTGCCATAGCTGAGCATCAAACTTAGGAGAAACTATTCTTGTGACTTGGCATCTACTTTTGAAACACTTTACAATTTTATCTGGCTAATACCTTGGTTTCTTCATTGTTATTCCATGTTGCTGTTTTCTAATAACAGGCATTAGACTTCCATTGTAGAGTTTCAGGTAGGCTGAAACTTAGTGTCTGGATATTTACTTTGTTTTCCCTTTTTCAAACAGGCCTCCTTCATCCAAGTAGTGTGGTCTCTCTTATTTTGGAATGTTCATGTGCTATGCATTATACTTTCTCTTAGTTAACAACTCAGTAGGCCTTTTGTTTACTAAAGGAAGAGTACTCTCCACACCTAAGACCAGATTCTTGTATCTACCTGGTTACAGTGCAATTTGATTTTTTTTTTCCTGGATGGTGAGATTTGAAATATTTGCATTAACATAGGCAAAAGAAAAAGATGCTGCTTCATTATGTCTGTCACCATGGAAACTTAGCTGCATCTTTGGAAATATCAAATATGAATTTTCTCTAAAATATTCTGGAATAGGTTAAATCTTATATAAATATTACTTTGTGCAATATTGTTGTGTAGTTAAATGCATATTAGCAAAGTATAGAGGTCACTGTGTAAACCGATAGAAAAGTAACCATCAGCAACTACTACAGTGATTAGTTAGACTCTGTATTATTCCTTATATATATGTATATGTATGTATTCTCTGTTACAAAGGATGAAGACAAATAAATAGGGAAACACTTCAATGTAAACCATTTATGAATTGGAAGTGATGTTGCTTTTAGTTATCTTTGTAAATAAGGTAATTAGAATGGTATGAAAGGTTATGTGATTATTACAGGGATGTTTTTAAATCCTGTGTATAAATTCTAGGGTAAATTCTAGTTTATCAAACTAGTTTTTAAGGGACCTTTGAGGGTATTTTTGTTGTTGTTATTTTGTGGAGAAAAGGGGGTATATCACAAAATGAATGGGTTTTGGTTATTTCTTATTTTTTTTCTGTCCAGAAGAATTTCATAGAGCTTTACCAGGCTGTACAAAGAAAAATTCTTCTCAGGCAACATTTGCTTTAAAAAATAATCATGAAGAGAAAAAGTTGTTAACGTAAAAAGTTTTATTTTGTTTTTCTTGTCTTCCAAGATCCGATTTCCCCATCTCCCACTTGCCATCCAGCAGATGCCATCCTGTCATCTAAGCTGGTCATTACTAATAAACAAGGAGACTGTCTCCTGACAGCCAGCACTGTGTAATCACTCAGGAACCAGCGGATCTGCAAAGACCTACAATCAAACGCAAATCTCCATTTTCCTTTTACAAAACATTCTACCCTCACTTCCAGTATAAACATATTAAAAGAATATAAAAATGCTGAAAATCATGTACGAATGAAGTCATTGTATATTAGATTGCAATAGAATGGAAAGAAACATTTAGCTAGTAATGTATCTGGAAACCCTGAATGTCCTATGTGAGTATTAGATTTTGATAGCATGCTTTAAAGACTGATGAATATTAAAGCAGAAGCTTTGAGTTTCTTGCTGCTTTCAAAACTGTGTCCTAGTTGAGTGATACAAATGATCGCAACTTTTCTAAATCATTAAACTATTTGGTTGGTGGAGTGAGGCGTGGAACAGTCTGGCATCCTTGGATTTGTAAAGTAGTGATGGCAGTGAAGTTGTTACTGAAATTGAAGCTGATCTTCCTTTCTGGTATGTTATCTGTTGTGCCAGCCCTTGAGATTACTTGCAGAATGTGGCTATAAGTTTTAGTACTTTGTGGATCAGAGGGATATTTTAAAAATATGCTAATCGAAAGGACCTAATAAATTAATATTCCTAACAGCAAATAGAATGATTTTATGGTAACCATTAAAAAAGATAAAAGTCTTCCCCTGTCCCAGAGGTCATTCTATAATTATCAAGATAGGATAGGAGTTAGGGTTACGACTCTGAGAGATGTCCCAAATTCATAAAGCAATAATAACCTGTATATTGGTTCCCTCTTCCAAAATAACTCTTGAAAAATGAATTCTTAGGCTTAATTGTACTTTGCTTATTCAGTACTTACAAGTTTTACTGGTAAATTACTTTTACTCTAAGACTTTTGGAAAGTGCCCTGTACCCTCAGAAACAGTTGGACTATCAGTTCACAAATATTACAAGCTCTTGTATTGGGAAAGGAGCTAAACTTTAGGAAACAATGTATCAGTCTTAACAGGCATAAAGATCTCACCTAATGACTTGAGAAACTTTTGCTTAGTGCTTTTTTTTCCCTGTATAAATATTGTCTAGAAGGAAAAGTTAATATAGGAACAAGACTCCAAAATCCATGAAAATATGTTCCTAGTGAATATATCCTTTATTATTAATATTCACCCATTATATTTTCATCTGTATTTGCCTTTTAAATTCATTTGCATCTATTAAGGATAATTAGGATTACTGAGTTTGTGTTTTTCTAATAAATCTGTTTCATCCTTTCAGTAGCACATGCCAGAGGTTCACATTTGTGCTAAGTTTCATGTTTTCAAGACAGTCTGTAGTTGTATTTACTGGTCATGCAAGTAGAGGAGATACACACCACCAGTGTTTTTCTTAAGTGCATAAAGGACTTATCCTCATCCTGGAAGTCTGTTGCTTTAAAAGCAAGTATCCATAAATATGGCCTTCCATTTTAAAAATCTTCATAAATTTTTTAGGATCCACTTGTGCATGTAGTTGAGACCACTGTCTCTTAAAATATAGCACTTTTCAATTCTCTCTGAAGAAATACTTAAGTACTACTATCACACGTTGTAAATTTTCATGTAATAGTGTTTTCTGTGACTAAACTTCATTTTGATTGGCAGCTAAGACTTTTTTTCCTGTGGCTTTAATTTATCTAAGAGGTCTTTGCATATAGATGAAATGTTTAATTTGCCTGGCGGACTATTTGCGTTTGTGTGGCCTTAGTTTGTTTATTGACATTAACAAGTGTTTTAAAAGGTTTTTAATGAATAGTCTTAAATCTAAATTTGTGTGAATAATTCTTTTAACACAGTGCTTTTTTTGTAGCTGTCTGAGTGTGTTAAATTGTTAAGCTATTTCTTTGTAAAGTAGGACAATGGAATGCATAGGTTTTTTTTCCCTGTAAAGTATTTTTTTAATAAACAAAGTCTGATTTGTCCTTTACTGATGTTTCAAAATGAACAGCACATGGGAGTTCTCATTGTCTGCACTGTTCTTAGAGCACTAGTCTTCTTCACACACACAGACAGACATCTACTCAACTTCTTTGTGCCATTTTATTTTTAAGCTTTTGAAAAAAAACTTGGACTTTTCTTTCCCAAAGAAAAGGTCACAGATAACCAGAGTGAGGTTCTAGTTTTGAAGAAAAATGAAGCCCATATTTGTGATAGTTGTCTTTATTACTGCTTAAAATTGGTTACGTGTACTTAGAGCAGCTTAGGCTTGTGAAAATGTGTGGCATAATAATGAAGACGGTGTTTCCTTTTCAGATGTGGATGGAATAGAGTACAAGAGAATGGGCTCTTTTCCTCACTAAGTTTTGGGTGAACTCTGTAGTTGAAGTGCCTGTCCTGACAGCATTTAGGTCTTAGAAGGCATCTCAGGGTATTTCATCAGTTCTCACAGATAAGAGGGAGGTACACAGGTGAGAAGACAGACTTGTTAAATCAATTTCCTAAAATGGCAGTTCATTACTGGGAGCTGGGGCCTGAATGCTTTTCTGGGTTAAAAGCTCTGCTTCACACAGCAGCATCCTAATAAAACTGAAAAATTTTAACAGGGTTCCTGGAAAATAATTTACGACTGTACCACTAATTCTATTCCTGAAAGTACTATCCACGGCCGAGAAAAACCTTTTGTGTGTTCGGCAATGAAGTCAAATGCTTTTATTATTAGTGTTAATTTAGGACTTAAAGTAATTTTTTTGGTCATTTACCAAAATTAGTTGGTTGTTGCCTTGAGTGTTCAGCAGCACTGTTAAGTCTTAACGGCTTTCCGTTTAACTCTTGACAGTTAAGGGGTAAAAGCAGTGGGGACCATTGCCAATATATGGCTGAAGTAAGTTTTAAAAATTATCCCTATGGGTGTTACATTTTAGTCTTTTTTTTTTTGTTTTTGTAGACAGGGTTTCTCTGTGTAGTTCTGGCTGTCCTGGAACTCACTCTGTAGACTAGGCTGGCCTTGAACTCAGAAATCCACCTGCCTCTGGGATTAAAGGCGTGCGCCACCACTGCCCGGCGATTTTAGTCGTTTTACAGTATGGATAACTTTCATTTCACGCGGCTTTAGTGGCTTATAAAAATGCCTATTAACTGGAGACTGCTTAAGTAATAATTATCTATTTTTAGCCTTACTTCAACTAAATGCTTAGTGCCTAGGGCAAGAAAGGACTCAGCTTTAAGTAAGTTGAAGATAGTGGCCCCTGGAAACAAGCCACTAAGGTGCACACAGTGTATAGAGAAAAGAACAGCTTAGAAACCCCGTGGGTATACATTTATATATTTACGTTAGAGTGCAGTTGCCCTTTCTCCGGACTTCTCTTTGAACAGCCATTTTCTCCGATTTGGGGAAAGTCCCAGTGCGGTCGGAGCCCTGTGCATCCCCTAAGTGCTGTGTGGGCAAGAGCTGATGAGAGCCGAGGGAGGAACCGCTAGGCCACAGCCCGCCTGTCCGCGTTCTAGGCCGCGCAAATTCAACATTTGTCCATCTAACAACGGAGAACTCGTGCGGAAGGCTCGTGCCCCGCATTAGTTTGTGAGCTCGTCCAACCCAAAGGAGACAAAGATATGAAGTAAACACCACGCTAAATGCTACAGACCCGCACAGGAACCTCTGGAAGAGTGGGAGCAGCCTCCCGGGGATTGACGGGTACTGGGAGGGTCGTTTCTGAGGTGACTTTCCGTTAAGCTTCGAGGGTTACTCGCGGGGCGGCTGTCGGCTTCTGCCTCCGGGCAGCCAGAGCTGCGGGAAGGCGGCCGGGGGGCGGAGCCGGAAGGCGGAAGCGGGTGATCGCGTTAGGAGCTTGCGGAGCCGCGGCCGGTCCCTCACGGGCGACGCGCGCCGCTGCTCCGGCCTGGGGCCGTCTACTGGCTTCCAGCCGGGCACCCAGCCCTTGTGGGTGTCGAGGTGGCTGGCGAAGGCATCCTTTCAGCTTCCTTCTGCTCATTTCCCAATTGGCTTCTCCCATGGCCTGTTCTGTAGCCGCCTAGGTCGGGCGTCTGTGGCTGCAGGCTGCGCTCCTCAGGGCGCAGGGCGGCGGGCTGCCTCCCGGGCTGGGCTGGCCGCCGCGGTCTCCATGGTAACGGCCCCGCCGGCGGCCGGGCCTCTGGGGGAAGATGCGGCCTGCCGGGGCCGCCGCCTCGCCCCCGGCCTCTCGGTCCGGCGGGGGTCACTGAGGAGCGAAGCCCGGCCGGCAGCCTGTCTGGCAGCTGGCACCAGGTGAGCCTGCCGCGGGGAGGCGGAGGGCGCGGGAGGCCAGCTCGGGTACTTGCTGTCCCCGTATCCACACTTGTACTGGATGGTGCAGAGGCTTCTCGTTGGCTGCTGCGCCCATTTCCCCCACACCCCCACTTCTTCTGGCGAACACCCTGAGAAAGAGCAGCTCATGGAGAGGCTGAGAAGCAGATTTTAAGCTATACCCCAAACGGGACAATGACCTGAAACAACTGGACTTATCGAGGCATTTCTTTCGTTTTCAGTGAGATCCCACTCTGACTGGAGACACAGATGGCCTCAAATGAGAGAGATGCTATATCATGGTATCAGAAGAAGGTAACAACAGTAGTTTTTATTTGTAAACCGTACATCCTGCAGGAAACTCTCTTAAAGAATATTGTTAACTTTCCTTAAGTTTGGTAATATCACATGTCCTTATATAATATCTCAACTGTGAAAAATGATATGCAAAGTCATTATAAGCCCAGTTTTAGGTTCCAGGAAGTGAGCTGTAAGTCACCTTTCTCTAGGCAGCATACACGAACTACTACAATGCTTTGCTTTGCAAATTATCAGTCTTTTAATTTCTTTTTTTTATAAAAACAAGAATGAAATACCTATCTGCATGGCTCAGATTGCTACTATCATCTGATTGAGCTGTTTCTTACCTCTTATTCCTCTCTGATATTCCTATTGACGGTTTCTTTAGCGAGTAGAATTTTAGGTGATTTTTAGTGTAAAATATTTGGGATGTTGCTTTTTTACTTTTTAGATTCAGTCTTTTTTTTTGGAAACATCCCTGAGGAGTATAAACTATGTAAGAAACCACTTTTCAGATACCCTATTTAATAGATCCATGGCTTTGCGAGGTTTGACTTAGATACAGAGATTGCCTTTGCATCATTTAAATAGCCTGCTCCTTATTTCAGATCGGAGCATATGATCAGCAGATATGGGAAAAGTCAATCGAACAGACTCAGATTAAGGTAAATTGATTTCTTTGATTCTAGTTTTGTTACTGCTTTAAAGAGAAGAGAGGATCATACTTCTTTAAAATATGTATTTATCCATCAACCATTTATTCTTAGCCCCTTCGAGTTCTATAAGAAAGCCAGCAGTGCATGGGTAATGATAGAGGACACTTGATATGCAGCCTCAGCAGCAAATGTCGCAGGGAAATGGAACGTGGCTTCTTATTTCTGGTCAGTTTTTTACCATACGACAGTTCAGATTTAGTATTGCCAGACCTTTATTGGAGAGAGGCTGAAAATAAACACGTTTAACAGAGAAATATCCACATTTTTAAGGGGGTAGCAATCTTCTTCTTCTCTTCCTCTTTTTCTTCTCTGTCTTCTTTGTCTTCCTCCTCCTCCTAATCATTGCCATTATACAAGCCAATTAAAGTTTATATTTGGTCTACATCTAGCCTTTGGCCCATATATATAAATATATATATAGAAATATATTATATACATATGTATATAACATTCCTGGTTTAGAGGGAAGACTTCAAGTGTTTCAGGTTATCTAAGGGTAAGGTACATTATCCTTAGGATATGTACCTAATATGTTAAGTAACACGTTAACACCATCTTAACACCATCTTCAGTTTCTTCATGCTAACCAAATATCTGAAAACTGCTGTGTAGTTTGGATTGCCAGTTGGTTAATTTGTACTAGTAGAGGGAGGGTTAAGTTTTAGCATCACTGGTGTCTGTGCAAATTAGTCATTGAGTGGGTACTGAGCTGCCTTGAGGAAAAGCCCAAAGAAAAGAATGTAAGTCTAGATTTAGGATCTCTTCCTTGGAAATCGTTTCTAAGTGAGAGTACATTCTTGGATTAGGACTCTTTTGAAAAGATTTGGTACAAACCTTTACCAACAGTTTAAAAACATGGGTAAGTACAACCTAAAAGTGTTTTACTTCTCTAAGTTACATTGATCAGACTAGATCTCTAAATGTCTTTTGACGGGATATATTTAACCATTTCTCTGGGTGCATTTCTTCATAAGCCAGTCACATAAAAGATTGAGCTAAACAGGATACAACTAACTTCACAATTTCCTACAGTCCTCCCTTTCATTAATTGAGGATAGGGATCAGATGCATCACCCCTCTAAATTTCATTTTGTAACTGTCTTGTCTACTCTGTGAGCTGCTAAGCCATATCAGTAGTGTAATAGAAATGGCTGGACTGGGAAATTAGATGCTGTTTTGTGATCACTGAAAATCCATGTGTTTTGTCTTGCTTTTCCTTTCCTAGTTTTTAAAAAGGATTTTCCTTCCTGCTGCAGAATAAGAAACCGCCTGTTGTGTTTTAGATTTTTTCACCTCTTATTTCCATGCCTCTTAACACGTGCTTTTTAGTTCACCCTATCAGAGTTCCTTGTTAACTGCCTGTATGCCTGAGGCTCAAGAGCAGGGATTCTTATCTGAACCTCCTCTGGGATCGTCTTTCTTCTTCGCCTGTTGTTGACCCCTCCATTGTTCTCTGTTAGGGTCCTTACCTAACAGCTCCTTAAAGAGTATTTATTTAGTGGCAGTGTCACAGCTACTGTGTCACAGGAATAGCAAATATTAAAAATGTTGGGAAACTGCAAGGCAGGTCTCAAGCACAGGAATAGTGGGCCAAGGTAAAACAGACTCCATTTGCTTTTTTATGTGTGTGTGGTTTGTGTTTGTCTTTTAGAGAAAGCACAGGAAGTTGGATAGGTGGGGTAGGATCTGGGAAGAGTTGGGGGAGAGGAAAGAATATGGTAAAAAATATATTGTATGAAAAAACAGACTTTGCTTTTTTATTTTAGAATCTCCTGAAAAAAAAAAAAAAGGCAGTTCCTGGCTTCATGTTCAGGGTAGTGAGAGAAAACTAAGATTTTTTTTTTCAAAAAGATATTTAGTTTGATTAAACAAACAAACACAAATAAAAATAGTAAATGAAATGTTAAAAATTAAAGTATATTCATAAAAGTATAGTTTAAGATATTTAAAGGGCACCGGAGAGGTAGTTAAGAGCACCTAGCTGCTCTTCCAGAGGACTAGATTCTGTTCCTAGCACCTATGTGGTAGTTCACAACCATCTGTAACTCCAGTTCCAGGGGATCTGACAACCTCTTTTGACCTCTGTGGGCATGGAAGTATTCATATGGTACAGGTACATACCTGCAGACAAAACACCCATAACACATAAGATAATCTAATCTGACACTCTCTTTTGACACATAAAATCTAAAATTCAAAACAACTTTAAAAACGATACATTAATCTTGGATGGAAAACATTGTAAGAACTCTTTGGTAAACTCTTACTGAACTGCTTTGTTTAAGACATTTTGGTAGATGTTGAACACAAGGGGGAAAGTATTGACAGAAGTGTAAGACTTGTTTAAAGAGCAAGCAAGCATTCCAGTGTGATTTGCAGTGGAAGTGTGTAGATGGGGTGGTAACTGTAAATGAGTTTTACTCAGAACTTAATGTTCTGAAGAGAATTGAAAGAAAGCTGTGCGTGTGTGTAATGATGTGAGATGAGGTGTAGCTGTTTCGCAGGAGTGGTGCAGGCTGGTATCCACTGCATGGCAGTCTTCCTGCCCAGCCTCCCAAGTGCTAGGGTTACCTTGATATCAAAACTAGTTAGATGTGAGAAAACAAATTGTGAACATAGAAGTGAAAACTCTTAACGGAGTATTAATGCCATCATTTTAGCAACAAACAGGATAGTTTATCTATTGTGGTTGACTATCGTTTATGTAGTGTACCTTTTACTTTTATCTGGGTTTTTAGACAGGGTCTCACTGTAGTCCTGGCTAGCCTGGAACTCAATAATTTGACCAGCCTGGCCTCACATTTGCAGTAATCCTTCTACCTTTTCCCCCTAGGTTCTAGATTAAAAGTATATAATACTACACTCCCGTACAATATTGATTTTAACATTTGAAATAAATTAATGTGTCTAATAGAATAAAGAATCAAACCATGTGATCTCAATAGACAACAGTAAAAACACTTGATAAAATTCTATGTATTTGTAAAATTTATAATGATGAAATAAGAGTTGAAAGTAGGTTCCTCAACTTACTAAAGGCTGGAAAAAAGCCTACAGCAATTATCACCCTTAATGGATAAAAACTACTCTTCCCATAGTCAGGAAAAAAGCAAGAATACCCAATTTTCGTACTTTTATGTAATCATGGATCCTAGCCTGTGCTATAAGGCAAGCAAAAGTATGAAAAGACACCAAGATAGGAAAGAAATGAAAATTGTCTTTATTGATGTTAACCTAATCATATAGTTAGAAAATTCCAGGAAACCTGTACAAACTTACTAACAGGTAAGTTTAGGAACGTCTTTGGATATAAGGTCAGTATACAAGAATCACTTGAATTTCTAAGTATTAGCTATGGCAGTCTGCAAACAAAATTAAGAAAATATCCCAGCATTTGCGAGGCAAAGGCAGGAGGACTGCCAAAAGTTCAAGGCCAGCTTGTGTTGTAGACAGTAAGATCCTGTATCAGATTAACCAAAGAAGTGAACTGGAGAGAGAATTCAGCAGTTAAGTGTGTTCCAATAAGACCTGGAGTTAGGATTCTTACTACTCCCATGACAAATCCAGCAAACAATGCCTGTAACTCTAGCTCTGGAGATCCCATGATCTCTTCTAGCTTTCAGGTTTGCACACGAGCACATATACTCACACATGTACAGATAAAAAAAAAATTCTCATCAGTATAATATAAAAGATAAAAAATTCTTAGGCATGAGTTTTGTATAGAAAATGTAATGCTTGCATGCTAAAACAATACAGTGTTTCTCTGAAATATTAGAAAGGGTCCAGATAAATTGAGCAGCATATCTCATTCATGATCTAGAAGATTCATTATTGTTAAAATGTAAGTTTTCTCCCTGTGTATTTAATAGTATGCCTTCAGGTTTCCAGCCATCCTTTTTTGGTAGGAACTAATAAGCTAGCTCTGAAATTTATATGGCTTGCATATATGGAATATTAAAAATAAACTTTAAAAAGTCAAATTTGGAAGGCTTATATAATTTGATCTTAAAATTTAGTATGAATTTATAGTAAACAAAATAGGGAAATAATATTGTATTGGCATGATTGAGAAATTGATGGGACAGAAAAGAAAAATGTAGAGATAAATTCTTATCTCTTTGTTCAATTAAACAATTTTTAGATTTATTTATTTATTTGCTTGCTTATTTATTTATATGTGTGGGTGTTTTGCCCACTTGTATGTATGTACATTACAGGTGTGCCTGATGCCCATGAAGGCCAGAAGAAAGCATTGGCTCCGTTGGAGCTGGAGATACAGGTGGTTGTGAACCACTGTGTGATTTTTATCTTTTGAGACAAGAGACTTATTATGTAACCCAGGAAGGCCTGTTTAGGTAGTTTCAGTTGCCTTTGGAATTCATAATCCTCCTGCCTCAGCCTTGACAGTGATGATGGGACAGGTGTAAGTAAGCTAACTATGCTCTGTTATAAATTGATTGTTAACAAAGATGCTCATCATCCTAGTTTTTTTCTATTGTGATAAAAACATTGATCAAAAGCAACATGAGGAGGAGAAGGTTTATTTGGCTTATACTTTGAGATCCTCACTGAGGGAAGTCAGGATAGGAACATGGGCAGAAGCTGTGAAGAACACTGCTTTCTGCTCACTGCCTTGCTCACAGGCTCATTGTGTACAGCTAGCTTTCTTATAAGGCTTCAGGCCCACCTGCCTAGGAATGGTACAACCTACAGTGGACTGGTCTCTCTCATATAAGTCATCAGGTAAGACAGGGCCACAGATCACTGGCCAATTTCAGGTGAGACTTCCTCAGATGACTCTGGGCACTGGAGGTGTTGACAATGGAAGCTAACTAGGATAGTGTTAGCTTTTTCAGTATATGGTGTCAAAACAGTTGTGTATAATCTATTAAAAATGATCTTTTATTCTTACTTTATATAATACAAAAGATGGATTATAGATTTAAGTATAAGAAATTAAACTGCAGAGTTTTAGGAGGAAATGTAGGAAATATCACTTTTAAATGAGCAATGGCTTTTTATAAACACATATGAAAGAAAAAAATATAGTGATGCATGCTTGAAATTCCAGCACTCAGGAGCTCAAGGCAGGAAGATTGTAAGTTCAAGGTCAGTTTGGGCTACATAGAAAGGCCTTGCATAGCATCAACAGTCCCTAAATAGAGTCAAGGAGCTGACTCAGGTGGTCAAGGTGCTTTGCTGACAAGGCTGGCAATCTGAATTCAATCCCTGTGATACACAAGGTGGGGAAGAAAGAAATACTTCTTGCAGGTTGGCCTCCTTCTTCCGTACTTTGGCAGCAGAACCTCAGTATACATGGCACAGTAATAAAGAAAAATGATCCATTGGCTTTTACAAAAATTAAAAGATTTCACCCAAACATATCATTTAATGAAAGAAAGGATGCAGTCACATATACCTGATGTTTGAGTCCCAGTTACTTGGGAGGCTTAGGCAAGAGAATGGCTTATGCCTAGGAGTTAGAGACCAGTGTGGACAACACAGTAAGACCCCATCTCAGCAGATATGAGGGAGGGGGCAAAGCTACATTTTTGGAAAATATGAAAACATTTTCAAATCATTTATACAAAGAACTAAGAAAAGACCCAACAGAAATAATGGTTAAAGTCTCGAACAGACATTTTATCAAAGACTAGAAAAATCTATTGGGGACATGAAGAGATGCTTTACATTAGTCATCAGGGAAGTATATGTTAAAATCACAATAAGATCCACAGTACCCCCTAATAGAATAGCTAAATTAAAAAGACCAACTCTGCTAAGCAAAGATAAAGAGAACTGAGAATTCAGAAACTGTTGATTGGCATGGAAAACTGAAAGTTGTTTGGTCTCTAAACAGTTAAATGTATGCTTCTCACATGATTTTGTGTTTCTAGGTACCTACAAGACAAATGAAAACGAGCAGCTCTGTTCACTTTTACCCCAAAACAGTGAATGCTTAAACCAGTGTCTTCTGTCTGTACGATAGAATCATTAACAGATGCAGTACACCTCTATAATATGCCTAGTGAAAGGACTTACACAAGGAAAACAATTTTACATGATTCTGTTGATAGGAAATTTCTAGAAATGTACAAAGAAAACAAATCAGTAGTTGTTTTCTGATATCTCTTAGGAACAGGGATTTCTGCAGACAGGCTATTGTTGAGTCTCCTTCGAAGGGTTTCATGTGTTGAAATTTCATTTGAATTGTGAAATATTAGGAAAGTGGAAAGGTGATCCTATTGTGTTTGTTACAGGTAGGGCCTTTGGGAGCTTTCTTAGGATCAGATAAAGTCAGGTAGAGTGGCCATGTTTGGCTCCTAGTGACTTTGTAAGAACAGGGAGAACCACATTTGCATAACACATGGCCCTGTTTTCTTTCCATGGGATGTTCTGTGCTACTTTGAGATTATCAACAAGAAGGCTGTCTCTAGTTGTGGGCTTACTCCTTCCAACTGCAAATTAGCCCCTCCCCCTTTTCTTATAAAGCTGCCCAGACTTTCATTATATTAAAGAAAATTAGACTAATAAGTAGGCTTAAAGGAAGCTTTGAGGGTGATGGCTGTGTCTAAGTATTGAATATAATCATGATTGTATAACTATGAATTTACTAAAACCATGGAAAAGTATATATAGGAAAACAAATTTTCCTCCAATGTTTTTAATCGAGGGATTATATTAAATATGTCTGATACTACCTTAGTGATAAAGATCAATTTAATCTTTCAAAATAAGACTAAACCAATAATATTTCCTGTTACTACTATTTAGTATGCTGTTTCCTAAGATGAACAAAACAGTTTAATATTAATATTTTCTATGTTTTGACATTCTTTTTTAGCTAGCTTAGAACAAAAATACTATTTGAAAGTGACATAACTTTATCTCTAGAAAAGAAAGACTAGTGAAGTTCAGAGGCTAATTCAGCTGTTTGTTGTGATTTATTCTTAGTGCTGAAGGGGGTGAACCTCTTCGTTAAAGATGACAGGTTAAGTGCATGCACCAAACTCTGTTCAGTATTGTCCTGAAACACCTACAGATACAGCTGTAAGAGAAAGGGCTCAGTGTGAGGATGAGAACAACAGAGGAGGCTCCATTAGATGAGAGCTTTGAGTACAATTCTGAAAGTAGATTGGAAGTGAAGAAAAGAAACACGTGGGTGCTGCAGGGAAAGCCAGTAAGAAGCCAGTAAAAGCTCTGTGTTCAGTTTTTGAAAGACTTCAAGGCAGTGTGCTGGTGTTAGGGAGAACAGAAGTCAGTACTCTGGAAGCATATGCATGGTGGCAATAGACACACCCTCAGACCTTCCATATTCTACATAACTACTGTCTTCCTCTCACAAAAACAGAATCAGAGCTTGTTCTTGTCTGAAACAGTCTGTGCTCTATACCAAAACCAAATGTGAATTGAGTGATGCTCTAGTACTAAGGATCAAATGAGCTTGCTGGCTAGGATGTCCCCTCTAAAGAGGAGGGTGGAATTCCTGTAGAAACTAATCAGAAGAGTGAAATGGTTGCTGGCCCCTCTACAGTGCAGGATACTGTTCAGAAAGCTTTCTAGTGCACTGGCTTGAATTTACCATGTTAGTGTAAATCTATAGATCTTTTTAAAGATGGGTACATGCCTATTATTAGTACTTGGGAGGGAAGCTGTGATAGAAAGATTGCAATTTTGAAGCCAGTATAGTCTATATATCAAGGCCTTGACCCTAACTGACTAAACAAACAGGGGAAGAACCATTAATTAGTGAATTTAAGTAATGAGACACTATAAAAGTGAGCCTGGATTAAGTTTAAGAGATGTAGTATATAACATGCCATTATAGGTCATATATTTTTGAGAAATTCTGAGTGTATACAGAGTTTCTTCTCCCCAAATGGTAACCATATGAACTAATAATGTATACTAATTCATTCCACAATGAATGTAATAGCTCTTGACAGACCTATTATAAACTGAAAATACTGTCAGTGGTTATTGCACCTAACCTGAGCATCAAGCTTAGCAACAGTGGCCATAGCAGGGTGCAGGCTGTTTACCCTTGTGATGTTATGGTGGCTGGGAGCTGTTACTCCTCATTGTCACAAGACAGCACTGTACTGCATGTTCTTGGCCTGTGAAGAGAATGGAATTCAAATTTGAAGTACAACTTCTGTGGAGTATATTGTCTTCTCACTGTTTTAAAGATGACAATACTTAAATTGAACAGTCTTAAGGGGACCATCTTCACACATATATCCTTCAAAACATGTTTATTGTCCTTGTTAAGGATATATCTGCTGTATATTCATATCCCATTTTAAAAATGCAACACTTGTAAAAATAATTTGTAAATATAAAGTTTCATCTACCAACTTTAGAAAGTCTTTGAAGATAGTCTTTGACAAAAAGGTAAAAAAGATGTTATACATGAAAATGTGAGGATGGGGCTGTGTGTTGATCGGTGACAGAGCACTTGTTCACAAACATAAAAGAGCAAGACAGAATTACTCAAAATAAACTTAGTCGAAAAAGTTGCTACCAGATCTCTAAACAATATGAGAGAACATGGGAAAAGAAACTTGAGAAGTGGTGTGGCAGGGTGGCTCAGCACCCTCAGGCTCCTGTCACCTAGCCTGAAGTCCTGATTCTGATCCCCAGGCATTATTTTCTTTGAAAAACCTTTCTCTGACTTCCCCCCCCCCCCACTTTTAGTTGTGAGTCAAGTTAGATGCCTGTTACACAAGTCCTCATTGTGCTGTATTAAGTGTGAGTTGCTTAGATGTGTGTTATGTTACACAAGTCCTCATTGTGCTGTATTAAGTGTGAGTTGCTTAGATGTGTGTTACGTTACACAAGCCTCATCTTTTGTCATTGACTGTGTGCCTATCCTCTTTATTATTTTCTCATCTCTCTAATACCATTTCTGATAAAGCAACAAAAAATGGAATGGTTTATTTTGCTCATGGGCTCTTGACTCCATTTCTGGGCTCCTTGTAAGGTCCTATATCATGGAAACAGGAGCATGAGTAGGAGAGGGCCCACCTTGTGGATAGGAAGCAGAGAGAACGAGGAACTTGGGAGCAGGTATAACCTGCAATGGCACATTACTAAAGACTGACTTACCACATTGCATCCTCACCTCCTAAAGTTTCTACCAAGATCTGTCATCTCCTGTTCACACCCCCCCCAATTCTAATATATATGACACGTGGTATACATGTATTTGTATGAGTGTGAGCACTGTGTACCACAATATGTTTGTGGACAACTTTAAATATCAGCCCTTGGTTTTTCACTTTGTTTGAGACAGGGTCTCTTATTAGCCATGAGTATACCTGGCACCTGGTCTGTGAGCTGGGGATTCCCTTGCTTCTGCCTCCTACCTCACCATAGGAGTGTTGGGATCATAAAGGTGTGGTACAGGTCTGTCTTTTCATGGGTTCTAAGGATGAGAATTTGAGTGCCAAATGTTTTATCCACTGAACCATCATTTTACCTAAAATTTATCTCTTAAAAAATTAATAGCAATAAGTGTTTGATAAACCAAAAGTTTGGAATAAAATCAAAAGATAATTTCATAAATATATACTTACTATATGGTAAGGTTATTGTGACTTTCAGATTCTCAGTTTTTCTTCTAAAAACCTGACAAAACAGGAAATGCCGCCTCTTTGAAATAACATTGAACCATTCGATACTTGAGGATGCAACAAAGACTCTAGAATTTTTACATTGCTCTTAGATAAGTGTATTATAGAAGACCAAGTCCCAGAAAAGTTTTGTTTTTTGTTCTCTGAAAAGATGTTCATGGCTAAATTACATAAAGCGGATGCATAATAAGATTTTATTAAATGGATACATCATAATATTAAGAAACAGGACTAAAGAGGAACCTCTTAGAAGATAAACTCCAGGATTTGGATCTTAGGGAATGCTGAGTGGACAGCTGCCTTACCCACAGGTTTCCTGAGAGTCTGAGACTGTGGAGGCACCTGGATTATCCAAGACAGAGATGAACTCTGGGCCTGAAAATAGAAATTGGGTGGAGTTTGTATGCAGAAAGGTTAGACCTCCATCCCCTAGTACCTTAAAAGACAACAGGCCCTTGAGTTGGAAACTTGGGATATTACTTTGGATAAAATGTATCGTAGATGCTCCAGGGGAAGTGTAAGTTCACTACAAAGCAAGATAATAAAGCTCTTTAGCTTAATCTGCAAACTCCTACCCAGAATTCTCCAGCCTGTAGCTTTCAAGCACGGAGAAATTTGGAGGATTCCTTGAGGCTCCAGAAAAACCACTTTTGGGTATGACACTTGATTCTTGTAATGCAGGTGCCTAGGCTTAATTATCCTATTATGAAGCCCTAAGTTCTTAAGCTATACTCTGGTAAATTAAAAACTGATGACACTGTCCACACAGAGAAGGTAATTACAGTGCATGGTTTGAGTTTCCTGAAGGAATGGAACTCTGTAGAGAGTGCTCAGATTAGGAGACAGGGCAGCAGCAATACCTCTGGTGCACCTCACAGGCTTGGCCATCACCACATCAAAAGAAAGAAGTTTTACTTTTACTCCTAAAAGAACTGTGTTTTCTTGGCTCATTTCTGTTTTTGTTTCGTTTTATCATAGGGTTTCAAAAACAAACCAAAAAAAATGGGCCATATAAAACCAGACTTGATTGATGTTGACTTAATCAGAGGTGAGTGGGGAGACTGATTTTTTTTTTTATATATATATACATATCATGTATTCTTATTTTCTTTCTTACCTCTCTAAACTTAACAAACTAGAGTCACCCAAGAAAAGGAAACCTCAACTGAGGAACTACTCTCAATCAAATTGGCTTGTGGGCATGCCTTTGGGGTATTTTCTGATTAATGATTGATGTGTGAATGCCAAGTTCACTTGAGAGATGCTACCCCTGGGCAGGTGATCCTTGTATAAGAAAGCAGGCTGAGGAAGCCATGGGATCAGGACAGGAAGCAGTATATTTACTTCCTCCTCTGTCTCAGCTTCTGTTCCTGCCTCTAGCTTCCTTCCCTGAGTTCCTGTTTTAGCTTTCTTCAGTATAAGGTGAACTGAACTCTTCACCCCCAAGTTGCTGTTGGTTAGTGCTTCATCACACCAACAGAAACCAAACTGGTATTCTCCTGCCTCCTTCCCTCCCTTCTTTTCTTCCTCCTTCCCTCAACTCTCCTCTTGATTGTTCTATTGTTCCTTCTCCCCCCCTGCTGCCCCACCCCACCCCCTTTTTTTAAATCGTCAAGCTCAATCTTTGCACCTCAGCTTCCCAAGTACTGGGATTGCAGACTAGTTCACTTCACCTAGTTTGTTACTATGTTAATTCATTCTAGTACCATAGAATAGTTTTAGATCTCTTCTATATATTGTGGCATAGTTATTTTCAGAAGTAACATTTCTCTATCATCATTAAAGTTTTTGCACTTTCTTCCTTTGCTTTAATGCGTTGTGGTCATGTAGATATAGGATGGTCTTAGTAGAGATGAAAGGAAGATGAACTTGGAGACTACTGATGTGTCATTAAGAAGAATGTATTATTTGCCATTCAGTGAGCCTGATTGGTTTTGAGCATCTGTCCTTGTGCCTGAGGTGAGACCATCTCAGAAGTCTTGCCAGCATCTTAGCTGACCAGGTCATGTGCTGATTTTTATCCCACTCCCATTTCCTAATGTAGGGTGACAAGTGGCCATCTGTACAGTGCATATACATGCTTTTTACACATTTTAAATAAATGTTTACTTTTTGTTTATTGACTGCTTAAAGGCTCAACATTTGCTAAAGCCAAGCCTGAGATTCCATGGACATCGCTCACTCGGAAGGGGCTTGTTCGAGTGGTGTTTTTCCCATTGTTCAGCAGTTGGTGGATTCAGGTTACCTCTCTCAGAATCTTTGTTTGGTTGCTGCTACTTTACCTCATGCAAGGTAAATCAAGAATGGAATAAGCTATGATGATTGGTTTTTTTCCTTACACAATAGAGGCTTACTGTTACCCTCACCATTTTATTTGGGTCTTTAAAGCAGGGCTTTAAACCTTTTCCACTTGCAATTCTTTTTTTCTTAAGAAATTTTTTATGTTCTCCTAGATGTCTTAAGGTTGCTATTGCTATGGTGAAATACCGTAAAGAAAGTTGGGGAGGTCCCAGGCAATGGTGCCGCACACCTTTAATCCCAGCACTTGGGAGGCATAGACAGGCGGATTTCTGAGTTCGAGGCCAGCTTGGTCTACAGAGTGAGTTCCAGGACAGCCAGGGCTACACAGAGAAACCCTGTCTCAAAAAAAAAAAAAAAAAAAAAAAAAAACAAGAAAAAAAAAAAGAAAAAAGAAAGTTGAAGAGGAAAGAGTTTATTTGGCTTACATTTGCACATTGTAGTCAATCACTGAAGTATAGAAACCAAACATTTACTGGTAATAAGTCAGAAAGAAGGGATGATTCTCATCGCCCACCTGGCAGCTCACAGCCATTCCTACATCTGTGGGCAGCAGGTATACATGTGGCAAATACGTGTACCCAAAACACTCATACAAAATAAACAAATCTCAAAACACTTTTTTAGCTGGGCATGGTGGCTCCCACCTTTAATCTCATCATGCAGGAGGAAGAGGCAGATGGATCTCTGTGAGTTCATGGCCAGACAAAGCAAATTCCCAGCTAGTTATAGTTACATGGTGAAACGCTGTCTTCAAAACAAAAAACAAAACAAAACAAATGTAACAAACAAACAAACAAAAAACAAGGAAAAGAAAATCAGAAATAAATTCATTTTAAAATAATTTGGTGGGTGTGTATATATGCATATGATTTTACCATGTATTATGAGTGAAAGCCAATTGAATGCTAATGAGATAATTAAGCACGTTTAGTTTTATGTTATTAAATCTTGAGCATACACACACATATAAATTTATTTATTTAAATTATTTATATAAATTTGAGAATTTTATACACATATATTGTTAAGTTTGATCATATCTCTCCCTTTCTCCCAATTCCCCGTGGATCCTCTCCAATGCTTACCTCATCCAACTTCATGTCTTCCTCTTTTTTGTTCTTAAAACCCACTGAGTCGAGTCATTGCTGCCTTTATTGCCTGGTTCTGGGGCCATCCACTGGAGCACAGGCAAGCTTAGTTTTGGTTTAACCACCATCACCACATCCCCTCTCCTATCCCTCCCTTAAACCCCGTCCCTTACTGCACAAAAGCTTAACTCCTCCCACTTTCATCCACATGTATTCTATCACCTCCTCCCATTAAGACCTCTTTCCTCTCCCCTCCAGACTCAGGGAGGAATTGTTAAATCTGTGGGTGGTTACGATTAAGAAGTAAAAAGAGTGTGGTGATAGGGATGAGAAAAAGAGGATGCAGGAATAAGAGGGAAATTATGAGGTGTGGCCAAACAGCATGTTGAAGAAAGTCTTAGAGTAAACTAAGTGGAGAATCACAAACAATAGGCCTGAAACCTAATTAAGCAATAAGCAAACCAAAGCAAAACCAGCATGAGATATTGTCTGCCAGAATAGAGGTTAAATGACAGTATAAGAAATTAAAAGAGTGCCTGAATATAATTCCATTTTGTATATGTACATGCTTGCTTTCTGGAGTCTATACAGAATATTTCTATATTCACAAATCAGCAGGGGTGTAGTTCAGGAATACTCTGCTGTTATCATGTTGGGGTTTTGGTTCTCTTTGAAATTCAGCCATCATCAGCATTAGTTGAAGATTTATCCAACAAGGTTCTTGGTTCATTGGGTTAGTGCTAACTTTTTCTCTACTGGCAACTGTTTATATAAGATGAGAGTTACCATTAAAATTTAGAAGAGCTATAAAATAGTCTATAGTTGAAAGTTTTATAGATAATTTTGATACCTATTTTTCATTTTTATTTATTTGAAAATTATTATATACTGTATTGTATATAATGAAAAGAAGCAATACTGTTGAGTCAAAGCTTTAGTAGTTGCTTTCCAGGTACTCTCTGGCCTTGGAAAATAATTTTCATTTGAGTTGAACAGTAGTTCAAAACTGTCTTCTCTGGAGGTTGGACAGATGATTCAGCAGTTAAGAGCATTTGCTGTTCTTGCAGAGGACCTGGGTGTGTTTCCCAGCACTTAGTGTTGGGCAGCTCATGACTACCTATAGCTCTGGCTTCAGGGCATATGACATCGTTCATGGCACACACACATGGACTCTTTTACACATAACTTAAAATGAATCTTAAAACACCCAAAACTGTCGGCTGTATATGGCATTTGGTTGTCCTGTGATGGAAATCCTCTAGGGCTGTCTGGATTTTCATGCTACCAGTTTGCAAAATATTTTTCACTTACCCAGCAGTCTAATGTTGCAGGAAATTATTTACCTTTATTAGTTCTTTTAAAAAGGACAGCTTGTGGAAGCATGTGCAGTTATTAGAGTGTGCTTTCCGGAGTGCTTTACTGCTTTGCATTTTCAATCCTCTGCAGTCACAGCGATTGTCTTATATCTCCTGATGCCTATTGTGAACGTGAGTGAAGTACTTGGACCGTTGTGCCTTATGCTGCTCATGGGAACTGTCCACTGTCAGATCGTGTCAACACAGATAACAAGGCCTTCAGGAAACAATGGAAATCGGAGAAGAAGGTAAGGTGAGACTTGACTGGAGTGGTGTGCTTTCTTTTTTGTTGCATATTTGACTGAAGGGACAGTCATTTCACTTTCTCCTGATGCTAAGACTTTGTAAGTGTTTAGTTTCATGTGACCTTTTTTACTCAGCATAGTATGTTTAAAAGGAAAATGACTACTTTTCCTTAGCATACTATTACTATTTTCAATAATGATTTTGAAAAGCATTTTCTGGCTGGAGTGCATAGTTCAGTGTTGGACACTTGCCTCTTATGAGCATGTGCAAGACCCTAGCAAGGTTCAATCTGCACCATCCCCTGAAAAGAGAGAGAAGAGCAGGGCAAAGTGGAAGGGAAAGGGAGATAGTGTGGTTATATGTACCTTTAATCCCAACCCTTTTGAGACAGAGGCAGGTAGATCTCCGTGTGTTCAAGGCCAACATGGTCTATATAGAGTTCCCGGACAGCCAGACTATACATTAAGAGACCTTGTCTCACCATAAAACAATAAACCAAAACAACAACAAAAAAACCCCAAACCCCCACCACCACCACCAGCAACAACAAAACTGTAATATTTGTGAAAATTCACAGTGGATAAAGTATCCTAGCCCATGGAAAGCTAGGACAGGAGGATTGCCTCAGCTTTCAGACCAGTCTCATCTTAATGAGTTCCAGGCCAACAGGACTTACATAGTAAGATCCTGTCTCAAAAATACAACCCCAAGCCAAACTCAAGTAAAGTACATAATTGATTTCTTTGACTTGCTTAGGTATTAATTCTGTTAAGTTTCTGTTGATTGTGTGGTGTATGTGGTGTTTGGAGTGTTGAAGTTTTCTTAGTAGGTTCAGTGTTTATTTTTCAAAAGTGGTTTTCTCTTTCCTCAGACTATTTCTAGAGATTCGTTTACCTTGGCAACTGATAAATAAGACATTGACATTTGGGTCAGTGAAGTTTAACACATTTATTTTTCAATGTTATTTTCAAAACATTGCTTTTAAATTGAGATTTCTTGTAAATTTAGTATTTTCTAAGGAAACTGATCATTGTACTGTGTCTCATTGGGATTTATAGGCAGTGTCTATAAGAATCAGGTCAGTCATTTAACCAAGTAGAATGTCAGTGCTGTTACTGGTTGTTTCCTGATTAAATGTGCTGTAGGGATAGACAGCCAAGTTCATGTAGAGACTGTGCTCTGAGTCTTGTACGGAAGGTGCCTGGAGAGGCTCATGGCCACATGTTGAAACTCTTCTAGTCTTGTTCTGGACAGCAGTGCCATTTTTTCAATGGCTGAATAAGATAGTAACAGAGGACTTATGATCTTGAATCTGTTTTGTCCTTAAATCAGAAATGTCCTATAGTCGTTTGTCCTTGGTGTATGAAGCTAACTATGTTTGATTTCAGGGAATAGTTTCTAAGCATAATTTTCTGAAGAGATACTATTGGCATATTCTGAATAATCTATAATTATTGAAATATTTTTTTGTAGAAAATTACGAAAAACTGTAAATGGTGATGGGAGCCGAGACAATGGAAATAACTCCCCTGATAAAGTCAGAGCGGTAGAAACTCTGGAGTCTGCACCCAGTGTTGGTGGGTTTTGGGGGACTCTCTTTGGCAACAGGTGGGAGTCTTATACTGGACTTTTTACTTGATTTTATATTCCTATTAGGATTTGCAGGCTCTGTAACATAATTGGGCCATAGATGTAAATGGTGTCTGCCTAGTATTATAGCTCTGTGATTTTTTAAAGGTTCTAGGAAGACTTGTGTACTGCAAATATTGTCTCCAATATCTTTTATGTTATCTGTAATTTATTCTCAACATTTATTGCATTTGATCTTAATGGCTTTTAAGGCCACAGTTGCAAAAAGCCCTCAGAAATGTTACAGGCCTTAGCTAACATTTTGACAGAAAGGAGAATTTAAAAATGGGGACTCTTAGAGAAGATGTCCATGAGGAATGAGATGTGGCAAGAGCCTGGTGTTGATGGGCCATAGGATAGACAAACAGATGGATTAAAGACAAACTACAACTCATTTGTGATTATGCAGGTCGTGAGAGGCACTTTTGTTTCCTATATTAAGAATGGTGAATTAAAAAATAAAGCTCTTATTTGAAGGTGAAGTATGTTCACATGTTGTTCTAAAGATGCAGTTACTCCCCTTGGTGAGGTGTTTGAGTTATGCTGGATATTGTGTGGTTCATGTCCTAGGTGATTATCCTTATCAGACAGGGAGTAGTAGGAAAAAAACCTGATTCTGCATTATTGCATTCTGGAATGTAGCTTAGCAGACATTTACATAGCTTAGCAGATGGAATGCATTCTGGGGTAAAGTAAAGTAGCCTGGGCTTTGAAGCATAGTTAGTGTTTAGGACAGTGGATGGAAGAAAGCAGGCATGGTGAAGTTCACTGATGGACAGTATGAGATAGGAGTGGGGACTTCCCTGGAGAGGAAAAAGCAGAGAGGGAGTTACCTTTAGGAGTGAGTGAATGTTCTCTTCTTGAATACCCTTCCTAAGTTTGAGACCTGAACAATACAACTTTTGAATTTTCTAGACTTTCAAAGTAATAGACTGTACTCAATAGAAGAAAGTGATTTCATGAAAGATAATTGTTCTAATAAAAGTAATTAGTAACTTTTTTTCTTTTTTAAAAAATAGGATTAAAAGGGTGAAATTAGTATCTAACAAAGGGACTGAAACTGACAATGACTCAGGCTGTTTCCATCCTATCATTAAGAAGAGACAGGGTCGACCAGAGATCAGAATGTGGCAAGCAAGAGAGAAAGCGAAGGTTTCGGATGGAGAAAAGTGCCATAGGGTAAGATCTAGATGGGCCTAACAGGATCTTTTTTGTCCTAGGTAAAATTTTTCTGTTCTGAGACTGTTAGAGACACAAACTAGATACCTGTAGGTGTAAGTTTGCCAACAAAACCGTAAGTAAGTAAAGCCACTGGTTATGAACAAGGAAATACTGCAAGCAGACTGGAGCTTATGTTCTAAGATGAGAACATACTGATTCTGCTGCACAGCAGCCTTCACGGTGGGTGGGCAGGTTGAAAGGACAGCAGAGCAGTGGAGAGGGACTTTGTTTTTTTTTTACAGGCAGTGATCAGGTTAGTAAGAGTTTGGGAAACTTCTGGGTCCAGGGGAGATAGTTTATTCTATGTCTAAAACTACTCTTTTTTTTTTTTTAAATAGTTTTGAAACATTTTCTTCTTGAGCTGACATATTTAATCTAATACTTACTAAGGTTTATTCTTGGATTTTTTAAAAGTGTTTTTTAAATAATAGTATTTTTATTTATTCTTTGAAGATTTGATATGAGTATACAGTGTATTTTGAGTATATCAACTCCCTCCCCATCCACTGGGCCCTCCCCATCTTTCCCTTCTAGCTTCATAACGTCTTCATCACTCTCCTCCCCCTTTCTCTTTTGTAATCCACTGAGTCCGCTTTGTGCTGCCAGTATGAGCATGGGTGTAGGGCTGTTCACTGCCATCTGGGTAATGTACCAGGACCAATACTGAAAGAAAACAGATTCCTCTTCCCCAGCAGTCATCATTTACTTGAAGCTCTTTAGTAAGGTTAGGGCCTTGGGATTCTCTGGTGCACATGTGCTGGAGTGTTGGCTGCTATGAGCTGGTGCTGGGTGTGAATTAGCAGGTCCTGTCAGGTCAGAGGACAATGTTCTACAGCAGTTCTCTCTGCCTCTGCCTCTTAGACTCTTTCTGTCCTCTCTTCAGTAAGTTTCCTTGAGCCTTGAGGAGAGGGTGGTGTGATATAGATTTTCCATTTATGACTGTACATTCTGTAGATACTTACTCTGTACTTTGACCAGTTGTGAATCTGTATTAACAGATTTCCATTGGAAAAAGAAACTTCTCTGATGAGGCCTGACAGCTGCATCCATCTAGGGTACAAAGATTAATATCTAGAAGGCAATTTGATACAGTTTCCACTAGCAAAATAAAAATTGTATGTTTACCTCTAGGGCCTGTGAGCTTCCCAACTACAGAATTTTGGCCACAGGTTTATAGTAACAGGAAAGAGTTCTCTTCCAGGGAATGGGCTTTAAATTTAATTAGAAAGAAGTAGGTTACTCTTATGCCCATATTACACCAATAGGCAAAAAGACCAGAGGTGACTGGGCTCACTCACAGCTGGTAAGTCCGTTGATGACTTCTTTTTTGGAAGCTTTCCTAACATCTGGTACTATGAGCTAGCCTGCAAGGAATCAGCTTCCAGGAGTACCAGCTTGATTTCTTCAAGTCCTGTGACCAAAGTGTGTTTTTTCTTTAGTAGTAGGGTCTACTCATTAAGTTCTAGTTTGCAACTAAGAGTAGTACCAATAGCATGTATTCTTTTGGGGATCTTTGGGGAAGCTCCCAAACAACTTGAAGGGAGGTATGTCAAACCTGGCACTGAGCCCTTGGATCTTACCTATGGCTTCTGGGAGATGTATGAAAATCCTCGTGAAAGGTAACTCCATTTAATCTCAGCCATATCAACAAATTTGGTTATTATTTTAAGATGCTTATAAAAGGTTTCCATATACCTTTCCCACATATCCTTAGAGATATTTATTCCCCCGTCCCACTCTTCCTCTATCCTACTTTCCTGGTATTCTATCCTTCATTAAGCCATCATTGCATTCAGCAGTGTTTTAAGTGCCTTACAAGTACAAACTGACTTCCCTGTCTACAACAGTCCTGTGAGGTAGGTACTTTCTGTTATGACTTTTCAGATGAGGAAACTGAACCTCAAGAGAGGTAATAACTGGCCCAAGGCTGTATAGCTAGTAAGCAGATGTGATTCAGGCACAGAGCGGACCTGAGCCTGCGTTGTATGCCCTCACACTGCCTCAGCGTTTGGCTGCTGAGTTTGAGTTTCATGTGGCAGGTTTCTTAATTTTGAAATTTTTAAAAAATGTTGAGATCAAGCAATATGTAGACTTGCTAGTTTGGGTTCATCTCTTGGTAACTTTTCTGTAAATTTTACTTTAAGTGGGCAATTTGCTGGAGTGTTTTGTGCTGTCCATTGCGAGCTACTGTTGTTCTCTTTGTAGGAGGCTTATAGGCGTTTGGGTAATGGAATTTCGGACGATCTGTCAAGTGAGGAGGATGGTGAAGCACGGACACAGATGATATTATTGCGTAGGAGTGTGGAAGGGGCGTCAAGTGACAATGGTTGTGAAGTTAAGAATAGAAAATCAATACTTTCAAGGCACCTAAATTCTCAGGTAATTTTCATTTTTGTCTACGAAAGTGTGAAAGGTAACTCCAAAAATACTGAGTAGTAGCAAGATATTTACATGCTTTCCTGTTGTTTGTTGGCTTGATTTTGGCAGGTAAAGAAAACCACGACAAGGTGGTGTCATATAGTTCGGGATTCAGATAGTCTGGCTGAATCAGAATTTGAATCAGCAGCCTTCAGCCAGGTAAAGCACCCTTTGGCAAGAACAGAATTTGAGGTGTCTTCTTGTGTACAGTGGCTTTATCTATACCTTTCTTTTGGTTCTCTGGAGTTTGTATAGCTCGCTTTCAGTTCTGTTGGCTCAATTCGAGATGATAGCTCACTTTTAGAAAGGAAGTGAGTTCCTTTTAGCTTTTTTTCTCTAATCTTCAAAGTATCAAGATGGGCTGGACAGATGGCTCAATGGTTAAGAGCACTTACTGTTTTTTCAGAGGACCTGAGTTTGATTCCTAGCACCCAGATGCTAGCTCACAACCATTCATAACTCCAATTCCAGGTATCTGTTGCCCTCATTTGATCTCTGTGAGCATCAGGGCACTAGGCATGCATGTGTTGCATATACATATATGTAGGCAAAACACTTATAAATAAATCTTTAGGAAGAAAAGTGTCAGAAGGCGATTGCTTTGGGCATGGAATGGTAATGCTTTGGGGTCAGTTGGTAAGATGTTTGCCTCATAAGCATGGGACCTGAATTTAATCCCCAGAATCTATGTTAAAAAGAAAAGGCTGGTCATGATGGCACATGCTTGTAATGCCAGCAACAGGGAGGCAAAGACAGTTGGATTTCTGGGGCTCTGGTCACACATGCACATGCACACACACACAGAGGGAGAGGAAGGAGAGGAGAGAGAACGAAAGTTATGCAGTTGATTTTTAATTTTTAAAAAAGATTTTTTATGTGTATGAGTATTTTGTTCATATGTATGACTTTGCACCATGCGTGCCTGCAGATGTCATAAGAAAGCATCAGATCCCTTGGAGTTAGCGTTAGGAGCTGCCACATGGGTCCTGGGAATCCAGCCTCCATCCTCTCTGCTAGAACAAGTGCACTTAATCATTGAGCCATCTCTCCAGCCAGATTCTTAAGTGATATGGTTACTTATTTCTCACTTAGAGCTGGGCATGATGGTGCACATCTTAAATCCCAGCGAGGCCAGCAGCTTGGTCTGCATAGTGAGTTTCAGGACAGCCAGGGTTACAAAGAGAAACCCTGTCTCCAAAAGCAACCCTAACAGCAACAACAAAAAACAAAACTTATTTGGCATATGGAGTTTTATCTTATGCGGGGTTGATACAACTTTAGCAGAGGAACCTAAAAGATAGGAACAGTAGAGTCTGGTTGTAAGGATGCAGGACGTATTTGAATGTATTTGAATTAGGTGAGCTTGATGGTGTGGTTTTCCTTTGTTTTACCCCCAGGCAACTGGGGTCATGGAAACAGTTTCATATTTCTGTTTGTACTGCTGGGGTATTGCACCGTCTCTGCTTTTCTGTGACTGGTTATCTTGGAACATGTCCAGGCTGGGACCTGGACAAAACTAGCTCTTTTGTCAAGCTCACAGTGTCTCAAATGGCTTATCAGGCCATATGGGCAGACCCTCAGGTATGTCCAGGAATCATTCAGCACATAGCACACCCAAGTTGTAGTAGCTACTTAGAGGCAATTTTTTTAAAGTACTGCTTTGCCAGGTGTATTAGTCAAAAGGAACAGAACTGATAGCATGCATGCATACATACATACATACATACATACGTACGTACATACATACATACATACATACATACGTACATGTATTTATATATATGTAGATATATGTATGTGTGTGTGTGTTATATAGGGGATTTATCAGACTAGCTTACATGCTGTGGTTTGAATAGTCCATCAATGACAGAAAGGCTGAGAATCTGGTGGTTGTTCAGTCTACATGTCTGGATGTCTTAGCAGTTCCAGTTTGGTGCTGGATCTGAAGTATTGTTGGAGGGCTTTTGATCTTCAGTTTGTATTTGAATTCTGAAGAAGTTAGATTTAAGACAGCTGCAACAACAGGATAGATGGACTTGACAGTGAGAATTAAGGCAAACAGTCAAAAAGTAAAGCTTTTTTCTTCCATGTCCCTTTACCTGGGCTGCCATTATATAGTGTGGCCCAGACTTAATAATTTAAATAATCTGATTAGGAAAATCACTCACTGGAGTGCCCAGCAGCATGTATTTTAGTTGATTCCACATGTAAATCCAGCTGACAGCCAAGATTAGTCATCATGTCAGGGTCATTGGAGTTTGATATTTAAACATTAAAATGCATTTAAACATTTAAGCATGCATTGTCATGTTTATTATATGAAACTTTAACAAATACATGATGACTAACTAATGAAAGCTTGCCAGCAATTATCATGAGTACTTTGTTTTGTGTTTTATGTATAACTGTTACATATTTTTCTCCTTTTTGTTTTACTTTAAAGGGTTCTAGGTCTGGTATGAGTGGTGGCTCTCGGAGCCTTAACTTGTCAAGAAGAGACTCAGAAAGCACCCGACATGACTCAGAGACTGAAGATATGTTATGGGATGACCTTCTCCATGGCCCAGAGTGCCGGTCATCTGTCACCAGTGACAGTGAGGGGGCTCATGTAAATACCCTTCATTCAGGGACCAAACGTGACCCCAAAGAAGATGTTTTTCAGCAGGTACATGAGGATAATGATTAAAATATTGTGCTTCTTACTGTTTGCCAACTTGACAAAAACTACAATTGTCAGATTGTCCTGTGGGCTTGTCTGTGGGATTTTTCTCTTGATTGATACTTGATGTGGAAGGGTACTGTGAGCTGTACCATCTGTAGGCAGGGAGACCTGGGCTATATTAGAAAGGTATCTGAGCAAGCTAGCAGACAACATTACTCTGGGGTTCTGTTTGAGTTTTTGCCTTGAGTTCTTGTCCTAACTTTCCTCAGTGATAGACTGACTTGGGAGGGTTGTTGTTGTTGTTGTTGTTTTTTGTTTGTTTGTTGTTGGTTTTTGGTTTTTTAAGACAGGGTTTCTCTGTATAGCCCTGGCTGTCCTGGAACTCACTCTGTAGACCAGGCTGGCCTCGAACTCAGAAATCCACCTGCCTCTGCCTCCCAAGTGCTGGGATTAAAGGCGTGCACCACCACTGCCCGGCAATTTGGGAGTTTTAACATGAGATAAACCCTTTACTTCTCAAGTTGCTTTTCGTCAGTGTTTTACCATGGCAATAGAAATAGAACTAAAACAGATAGTTAGTACTTTATTCCAAACTTGGCATTTGTCACCTATGTTATTTAACTATGCACCAGTCTTCTAAGGGCATTGTTGTCATCCCCAGTTTAGGATGAGGAAACGGAGCATGGCTTGTAAGAGAGGAGGGAGAACTTGCAAATACTCTGCGATTGCCTTCACCTGAATTTCTCTCTCTAATACTTTGCTCATTTTCCTTAAAATAATCTTTATTCTTTCTTTTCTCTGAGTGGCATTGTTAAATTGGTACTGTTGTATGATTTCTTGAACTTCATGTTTCATAAAAATGATGCAGAAATGGCATTGCTTGTGCCTCTGGTAAGCACAAATCAAGGGACACTGATCTCAGGTTTGTTTTAGTTTAGAATCATAGATTCCTTAGAAGGCATTTGACTTAGTCTACATTTGTAGACTTTTTTTTAATCATTCGTTACATGCTAAAACAGTTTTAAGAATCCTGTGAAGAAGCTAGTATGATCCATGACAAGAGTAAGCAAGCATCCTCAGGTGGTCAGTGCACCTCTGCTGATGCTAGTACCTGTGTGTACCCCGTGATAGTGGGTAGAAAGGTTGGCAGTTGGTTCTCATGCCAGTTTTTTGGGTGGCTAGTAATTCTTTGGTTTTTATTCTTTTGCCTATTTCCAAACCACCTTCCAAATAGCAATGGGTAGGGTTTTAGGTCGACTTGCCCATAAAAGCATGGTTTGGGATTAACTTTTGTGCTGCTGAGGGACAGTCATTTGCTTCTGTTTGCTTGCGCTAACACAGTTTCATCTTGTCATCCCTTACCTGCTCACTGCGTGTGTGCTCTGACTTCGCTGCCGTCCTGCTGCTGTTTGAAGCACAGCCTGTGTGTGCCTCTGGACCTTTGCCTTTGGGTTTAATCCTCTTCTCTCTCCAGGCAGGTCTTGGCTGGAGTGCTGGATTCCTTTTGGAGTCCTTTCCTGTGGCTCCTTAAGCACTCTTCTTTCCTTAGCTTGCTTCCTAGTGACTTTAATTATGTTTCCTTCAGTAGTCTCTGAGCTCATAGATAGCAAGACGATGTGTCCTTTTGCCCTGTAGCTCAGGCTAGCCTGACATTTGCTATATAGCCCAGTTTGCTAGCCTCCAGAATACTAAGATTACAGGCAGGTGCTGCTGTGATGTGCCCTGTTCTTCAAGCATGTTCTGCAGCAGGTACTTCATAAGTAAAATCAATAAATGTATTGATTTCATTGATATCAGTGAAATCAATAAATGCTTGGCATTTTTACCTGGTAGAAAAAGAAGTATTTCCTTTCTAGAAGCTATCTACCATGTGTTCCTGTTCTAGAACTATCACTTTAATTTGTGGATACAATGATATTGATGATACAGTCTCTGAATTCAGCAAAATCCACTCAAGGGTGTGGTGAGGACCACTTGGAGAAAAGGTACCCAAAGTGATACTTGTGTGTAAGACAGGTTCAGCAGAGGAGTTTGGGGGCTGTTGTCATGGTGACTGTCAATTCTGGCTTTGGATCATCTATGCTTTTCCATGACCTTAAAGGCCCCAAAACACCCCAGTTGTTTGTGTAGCCTCTAAGATTTTAGGCCCCCTTTCCCCCTCACTTCCTGTTAACTCCCAGTATGGTCTATGGTTCTAGAGGTCCTTTCCTTAATACCATGCCAGCACACATGTGCCCTTCATACCTTCAGAGAGGCAGTGTATATTCTGGATCCTAGCTCTCCAGATGAGACCACCACACAAGTGGTGGTTCTGAGTGATGGATGGGTTTTGAGATGGAGAACGAACATATAATGAAATTGAACACTGGAGTCTGGGTCCGGGACAGAAGGAGAAAACTAACTGAGGAAAGATGGTGTGCATAGGAACAGTTTTATGTCTTTCTTTCTTCCTAGAACCATTTATTCTGGCTTCAGAATTCAAGTCCTGCCTCTGAGCGAGTTAGTGCAATAATCTGGGAAGGAAACGAGTGCAAAAAGATGGATATGTCTGTGTTAGAGATAAGCGGCATCATCATGAGCAGGGTAAGGGTGGGCTGCTGACCTCACAGCAGCTGTCTGTGAGAGCCTAGTCATCGACGAAGACTTTAAACAGCAACGTGCTCCAGACTAAAGACATTTGAGAGGAGGGACCTGCAATTGAGAAAGGCCTCCATGAAATCAGGCTGCAGGCAAGCCTGTAGGGCATTTTCTTTCCCTCCCTCCTTCCTCCCTCCCTTCCTTCATTCCTTCTTTCCTTCCTTCCTTCCCTCCCCCCTCCCTCTTCCTTTCCTTCCTTCCCTCCCCCCTCCCTCCTCTCTTCCTTCCTTCCTTCCTTCCTTCCTTCCTTCCTTCCTTCTTTCTTTTCTTTCTTTCATCTGTCCTTCCCTCCTTCCTTCCTCTCCTTCTTTCTTTTTTATATTTATTTATTTATTTATTTATTTATTTATTTATTTATTTTTATTGGATAATTTCTTTATTTACATTTCAAATGTTAACCCCTTTCCTGGTTTCCCCCCTGGAAACCCCTTATCCCATTCCCCCTCCCGCTGCTTCTATGAGGGTGTTCCACCACCTACCCACCCACTCCTACCTCACCCCTCTAGCATCCCCCTTTGCTGGGGCATTGAGCCTTCACAGGACCAAGGGCCTCTCCTCTCATTGATGCCTGACAAAGCCATCCTCTGCCACATATGCGGCCAGAGCCATGGGTCCCTCCATGTGTACTCTTTGGTTGGTGGTTTAGTTCCTGGGAGCTCTGGGGGATCTGGTTGGTTGATATTGTTGTTCTTCCTATGGGGTTGCAAACCCCTTCAGCTCTTTCCTGGAAGTGTAAGCTGCAATAAACCTTCTCCTCCCAAATTGTTTTTGGTCATGGTGATTCATCACAGCAATAGTAACCCTAACTAAAACAGCTTGTAACTTTGTACCATCAGATGCTCAGGTTGCCCTGCAGCCATTCCTTAGACTGAATACTAGTTTGTAGCAAGTCATAAGTCTGTTCACAAGGTCCCCTCCTATGGTGCTGGAGATTGAATTCAGGGCCTCTCACATGCTTAGCCCTGATGCCAAGCCAGGTCGGTCTTCTTATTTGTATTTGTTTTAAGATCCATCTTTAATAGTCTAAATGGCATTTGATAAATACTTTTGGTAGCTCCCTTTTGCTGTGTAGTACTGATGGGGATTCTCAATTGGGTTGCAGGTCAATGCATACGAACAAGGTGTTGGCTATCAGATGCTGGGGAATGCAGTCACCATTGGCTTAGCACTTTTCCCGTTTTTATATCGACTTTTCCGAGAGAAGAGCTTTGACCAACTAAAGTCCATCTCAGCAGAGGAGGTCCTGACCCTCTTCTGTGGTGCACCACCTGTCACACCTGTTATTATTTTGTCTATAATTAATTTTTTTGAAAGATTATGTCTTACATGGATGTTTTTTTTCATGATGTGTGTGGCAGAGAGAACATATAAGCAGGTGAGTGGACAGGCAGCATTTGTCACCTCTGCATCTGTTGCCTCTCCATCGAATTGTTTTGTTCCTTTGACTTTGTGACTTGTGCATTTAATGTTCATGTGGTTGACTATTTGAAAAACACATAATCTGAAATCTTTAAAAATATTTAAGTGTCCTTCCTTTTCTTTGGCAGTTTTATACATGTATTATTTTGATCAATTCATCCTTATCACCCTCTCCTGTCTGTCCTCCCTCTCCTGCAGAACCCTCTCTTCTTCTTCTCAGGTCTCCTTTCTGTTTTTATGCTTTTCTAAACGACCCTGTGAGGTTGTTCACATGAGTCTGAGTGTTGGGTTATTAGCTAGAGCAAGACAACTCCATGCACCACAGATGAGGAGCAACCCATCCCTGGGCTCCATCCTGTGCTGGTGTTCTGCAGCTGTGAGTGCAGCAGCTATGGCACCTGAGATTTGTCTGAAGAATCCTGTGTGTAGAAACAAGTGGTGTATGCTGCTGACTGCTCACCATCAGGA
This sequence comes from Grammomys surdaster, assembly GCF_004785775.1. NCBI lineage: Eukaryota > Metazoa > Chordata > Mammalia > Rodentia > Muridae > Grammomys > Grammomys surdaster. The sequence goes on from NW_021620880.1 coordinate 180,646, forward strand.
TTTGTGTTTATGCATAGCATAGACAGTGGCAAAGTCATAAGGTTTTTTTTTTTTTTAAAAAAAAAAGGCCAGGTAAAGAGATGGACTGAAGTCTGGTGAGTTATGGATTGAGGATTTACTGTGTTGGGGATGTGCAACAAGGAATATAATTTTTGAATGGAAATTTAATTCTAGAGTCAGCCAGAATTATGTATAAACATTAGAGGTTGTGAATGTTGAGGACTCATTCACAGTTTCAAAGGATATTCCTTGCATGTGTTGAGAATGTGCATATTTGGAATTAATGCTTCACTGTGGGATGGACTTTGAAGTGAACACTGCTATTCTGAGGAACCACTGGATAAGATTTTGACTTTAACACTTTAAATATCCCAGGAAGACTATTGATCGTTATTGGACATGCACCTAGACACATGTACATTTTATTTTGTGATGTTTTTAATTTCTTTTAGAGATTTTTATTTGCCAAACTCTTCAGCCATATTACTTCTGCCAGGAAAGCCAGGAAATATGAAATACCTCATTTCAGACTTAAAAAGGTGGAGAACATTAAAATATGGTTATCACTGCGCTCCTATCTAAAGGTGAGCTGATTGATTAACTGTAGTATATTTGTAGGGCTATGGAAAACATACATGATGATCATTCTGGCCATAGTTGCTTAGTAGGCAGGGGTTTCTGGTCACTGGAAAATGATTCAGTAGCTGAACAGACTAACAAGTCTGCCATGTGAGATATGGTATACTGCAAAGATAGTAGTGGGAAAGATATAAAGGTAGAGGGAAAAAACCTGTTGCCTAGGGCAGAGAGCTATGGACCGAATGCTTTTCTGACTGGGAAAGATCCTAGCTGAAAATATGTTAATGAATCAACATCTTAATTTGAAAAGTATAGCTGTTAGTGTTTCAGATTGATACCTAAAATACGTTAAAATGCTACTTCAGAGATTCCTCACATGAAATATACTACAGTTCAAAGCTAATGGTGTGAAGCTGCTGTCTGACCATATCCTAAAACATTAACATATGTCTTCCTCCATAGAGGCGGGGTCCACAGCGCTCAGTGGACGTGGTTGTGTCCTCCGTCTTCTTACTGACACTTTCAATTGCTTTCATTTGTTGTGCACAGGTAAAGTTTCCTATCTGTTTTAATGGAAGGGAGAATTCTAGGCAGTGCCTGCTTGGTTTTATAGCAGGTTGCTGTGTGTTTTACATTTGTCTACATTCCTTTTACTATTTTGGATACCTGTTATATGTATTATCTTTTTGAAGTGGGAATGTTGATGTCCTTGAAAATTCTTAGATGTTCAAAATTATTTAAGATGGCAACTTTTGATTGTAAAGCTGTCACAGTCTGATAGTTGTAAGTAGGGATTCACCGACATTCTTTCTTCAGCATTGCTAGCTCTCATTCTTGGGGAGAACTTTCTTATTCATTTACTATTCATCTATTTATATAGTGGAGTATAATCTGCTATCTGCTTGTTTTGAGGTCTAAATTGTTCCATGTTTGTTTGACTGGTGTGGACCCTCTTGAGGGCTGTGTCCTGTTGATAGCCCCCTTTATCTTCTTTTAAAGGCACTTTTATTCTTTCCTCACTGTAAAAAGTTACAGGCTTGCTGAACATGGTGGCACATGCCTTTGATTCCTAGCAGTTGGGAGGCAGAGGCAAGGTTGACACCAGCCTGGTCTACAAAGTGAATTCCAGGACCTCCAGGGCTGCACAGAGAAACCCTGTCTCAAAAAAAATAACAACAAAAAAGAAGTTACATGCTCATCACACATCTTCCCGGTTGAGTGTTAACTGTTGTGATCAGAGAGCAGACTGTTTTCAGTCCTTTGAAATGGGTAGAGGCTTCCTTTATTTCCTGGCATTGCCCGCTGGTTTTATTAAGTTTGCCGTTAGCACTTTGGATTGTGTCTGCTATTGCTGAGATCAGTGTTCTCTGGTGTTGTAATTCCATTGCACAAGTTACATGATCAGTTTGAGTTGCTTTGCTCTTGATGGAAGTATGCTTAAACCCATCACTATTGTGAAGTTATTTGTTGCCAAGTTTTACTTTAAGTATTTTTGTTTGCTTGTTTGCTTGAGACACAATCTCATAATGTAACCCAGGATAGCCCCAAATGGTGGCAGATGTCTATAGCCCCAGCAGTTAAAAGAAGAAGGCAGAAGGATCAGGAGTTTAGAGAGGCCGTCCTTAACTATATATAGTTGTATATATAGCCTGGTTGTATGAGTCCCAAGGATTGAAGTCAGGTCCCCAGGCTTAGTAGCAGGTCAGCTGTCTTGCCAGCCCCTGGTTACCTGTTTCTTACCCTACCTCATAGTCTTCGTTTTGGAGTGCCTTACTTATTTAAATGTACAATAATTACTACAAATACTGTAGCTCCCTGTTCAGGTCACCTATTTTCTTTTCTGTCTCTTATTATCTTTTTACTAATCTTCTACTTAGTCTTTTGTTTACCTATACATTTGTTAATATTGTCCTAGTAGTGACCTCAGAAATGAGCTAAGTGCCAGTTGGGACTCTTCTCATCCTGGCTATAGCTGTTTGACCATGGTGACCTTTATCCAGACTAAGCTAAAGAGCTTTGCTCTTTCAGAAGTCAGGGTTAAGAAGCTGAGATATTGGTGACAGGTTTTGGAGTAGAAGGGTCATTGCAGGCAAGGGTATCATTTCAAACCAAGGCTATCGTTTGTGGAAGTTTCCAGAGTCCTGTGAGGCCATAGAGTTAGTCAGGAGGGAAAGGAAGAAAAGGGGCAGCTATTGGTGACTTCCTGCATATTACAAGGTCTGCATTTGGCTTCCTCAAGAGTTCTTTATATAGCTTCTCAAGAACTATCCTAACTTTCTTGAGTTTCTTGAGTGAAGCTCTTTACTTTTAAGTCAGTAAGTTTTAAAGTAAAACCTTAAGACACACAGTAGGCCCTCAGTGCAGCTGTTCTGCTGTGCTCTTGTCTGAATCCTAAAGTGGAATAGAGCCAGGCCTTCAGGGCTCTACTCAGCCTGGCCTGAGGGCCGTAGACAGGCGAAGTTAGAGCAGCAGTGGTCACCTTGTGCCTGTGAACACTGGTGACTCAGGGAGCTGGGATTCCTTGTGTCTTACCTTGTTCCTTGGAGACCCCTGCAGTCTTTCATGAATGGGAAAATACAGGACACTTGGAAAAATACCTAATGGCTAAGTCAGTAAATAAATATGAACAGTCAGTAAATAATACCTTATGAACATTCAGCTCCTCCCCTTTGAGGAAACTGTAGATTGCTGGTAATGTTTCATAATTGACAGAAGAATAATTCGGTGATATTAAGACAACAGTTGAGAGTGGGTGGAGGAGCACCCTCATAGAGGCGAAGGGGAGTGGGGAGAGGGGGGATGGATAGGGGACTGGTAGGGGGTAACTGAGAAGGAGGGTATTATCTGAAATGTAAATGAATAAAATGATTAATAAAAAAAAGACAACTATTGAACTTTTTCTGGTCCTTTGATAGGTTCTTCAAGGTCACAAGACATTCCTGAATGATGCTTACAACTGGGAGTTCTTGATCTGGGAAACAGCATTGCTGCTTTTCTTGCTTCGCCTGGCCTCACTGGGGTCAGAAACCAACAAGAAGTACAGCAACGTTTCCATCCTGCTCACTGAACAGGTACTGATGGGTCCCAGCCACGGGCTGTGGTGTCGATGTGGAGCACTGGGCTGAGTCATTAACTGTGACCTCACGTCTCTTACCACTCTGTCATTATCTTTTTTTTTCCTGTATCTAAAATGAGTGTAACACCTCTATCTTCTGCCTGTGACTGGGAGAATGAGTTGCTAATGGGATGAAAGTACTTTGTCATACTGTAGAGGTGTTGTTGTTGTTACTAAGGGAACGTGTAAGTACACACTAAGATTGACAGACGCTCCTTGTGACTGTGGAGTGATGATAATGCATTTTCTTTTTTTTTCTTTATTTTAATATAATTTATTTATTTTTTTCAAATTGTAATTTATACTCATTCACACAGGGGTTATAAACACAGAAAGGCAGGACGTGGGGAAGGGGATGACACTGGAGTGTGAGTGTTCAGGGGGAATACAGATATCTTCAGAACCGGGTATCGACTGGGTGAAGTTTCAGGGGACAAGTCACTATGACTCTGCCTATGACTCACTTGTCCTTATCTAAGTTGGTATTGTCTGCCAAGGCTACCTATTTACAAGGTCTATGACTACTCAGGCTGGTAAATTGTCACAAAAACTGCCTGTTTACAATAGCTTATAGCCGATAATGCATTTTCTATGTTAATTTTGATTTTAAGTTCAAGTTTTCCAGAAACATTAAGTAAACATACTTGAGATAATTTGTCTTTTTTTATTATTATTATTTTTTGGCTTTAGAGTCATAGTGGATAATTGTTTCTATAGAGGAAAAATAAGGAATTAATAAGTTAAAACAGCCTTTTTCCTCTATCCATAAATGCTTATTGAAGACACTTGGGGAAGATTGGTTAAGAGTGAGACATAGTGTTTGAATTCAAGGAATTTGTATGCTAATTATGTTACAACTAGACTTTTTTTTATCATTTTGATAATTGTTTTATCAGTGATTGTTTTATTTTCTCTAAGTAGCTTTTCTTTATCAAAGAGGTAAACCGTGTGGGAAGACGTCATGCTCCATAGCTGCTGAGGCTGCAGATCTTAGACATAGTTTACTCAGAAAGATGGCCCTCAAAATCTGCCAGGTTTTATGCAATGTGTATTGTTTTTGTTTGCAAAGTTTACCTTACTCTCTTTTCTTTCTCTTAGATTAATTTGTATCTTAAAATGGAAAAAAAGCCAAATAAAAAAGAACAGCTCACTCTTGTAAACAATGTATTGAAGCTGTCCACAAAGTTGTTAAAGGTAAGTGGGTCTCAACCTGCACACTCTCTACAATGTGAGCTAGTCAGTTCTTAGAAAAACAAAGGGCAGATGAAGTCATGGCTGGACAGGCCAGAGCTGTCAGAAGCTGCCAGGAGCAAGGTAGGAAGAGTGGCTTCCAGTACCATGCTGGACTGTCTAGTCAGAAAGAGAACTTACTTCTTCTGGACGAGGCTGGAAGATCGCTGGCTTATTCTTGAGGATATCCCTTGGGGCTATGGTTTGACTGTGGAAAAGCAGACCTCTGCCTGGCCCATGGAGAGTGTTTTATCTGGGTGTTAGTGCTTAGATCTGCTGAGGAGCCATCAGCATGGCCAAGCTTCATGACATTTGTGTCGTTCCCACATATCCCAGGGCAGGGATGATGCTGGAGGTACAGATGTTCGAGCCTTACACTCTGTGCACCCCGTGACTGGCTCCTGTCATGGTGTCCTCAGCCCTGTTCCCAGAGGCACTAACATCACTAGTGCCACGGGGTCTGAGGAGCTGCTGCTTGTCTCCTCATAGTGCTTGCTTAGGCTTCAGGTCCCTGAGGCTCTGGAGTCTTCAGGACACTGCCTTTCTGCTGAGCCCAAGGCCTTCAGCCTTCTTGTCATTGACCTCTGTAAGTGCTATGCCTGCTAGGTCTTTGTACCAGATATTCATCCATGAAGCCAAAAGGCCAGTCTGTCTCTGTGTGCAGGGCCCAGGCTCTGGCTGCTGGCAGGTCAGTGTTTTTATGCAATATAGATGAAATAAGTTAAGCTTGTTTTTAGTTAAGTCATTAAATTCACGTTTTACTACTTAGAAAAGATATCTGACTAGTGCTGGGCAATACAGATTCTGAACGCTGGCATGCTGGTTTTGGATTAATGGGAAAGAATTCCCAGTCTTACAATCTGGGGTCTAATGGTTAATCATCTCTCTTTTTTTTTTTTTTTTTTTTGAGGGAGAGAGTATAACTACATACACATTCACTGTGTAGGCCAGGGTAGCCTTGAACTCACAGAGACTTCCCTGACTCTGACCCCCAACTGCTAGGATTAAAGGTACTCCTTTTTTAAAAAAAGTATTAATGACTTCTTGCTCCCTTCCACTGTAACAAGGTTAGGCCATGGAAAGGTTGGTGAATACCTCACTGATTTCTTGAAAGTAGCTCTGAGATATTAAGGAAGAGTCATAAGCAGCATCCTCAAAACCTAGCATGAAGTAATGTGAATTGTCGGGAAGCCATGGTTCATTTCAGTTCCTTTGTCCCGTAGGAGCTGGACACACCATTTAGACTCTATGGACTGACCATGAACCCCTTAATCTACAACATCACGAGAGTGGTCATCCTTTCTGCTGTCTCTGGGGTTATAAGTGACCTTCTAGGATTCAACATAAGAGTACGTGTCACGCTGCTCTGTAGCCTTTGTCTTTAATACCGTGTGGCCGTGGAACCAACTCTTGAGGACATGTGGCTTGGTGGTTTATAGGCTTCTCAGCTTTCCTCATTTTATAAAACTAAAAGACCAAACTCTTGATCAAACTAAAAATCCAATTTTGAATTTCATGTCAGTAGCATGGTCTGGGTGAACATGTCACTGTGACCCAGGGAAATATGGGAATGACTGAAAACCTGCAAAACATTAACAGTAGGTGCCACTTTTGATCTGGAAGTATTTCTTTTTTCTCCTTCCATTGTCAGAATTATTTATTTCTTCCCGTGTAAAGGTTCTTCTTATAGAAATAGGTTTGGAAGTTCTGCAGAAAATTAAAAACAGAACTACCATGTGACCCAGCTATTTCACTCTCGGCACACACCCAGAGACCCCCATTCACCACCACAGAGACACCTACACCTCATGTTTATCGCTGCTTCAGTGACTATAGCAAAGAAGTGAGACAAACCTACTTGTCTATCAACAGATGGATGGATAATGAAAATCTGGTCCACATATGAAACACTATTGAGCTTTATAAAAATGAAATTGCAAAATCTGGAGGAAAATGGGTGGATATAGAATATGTAATATTAAGTAAGGTTACACAGTCTCAGTCTCAGAAAGAAAAAATCCTGCATGTTTTCTATCCTGTGTAGATATTAGCCTAATATATATGCATGGATATATACATGGACGTTTGTAAACAGGCAGGCATGTGGATATAGTGTAACACACAGAAAGGAAAACAGAAGGTTGGAGTGAGTGATGGAGGAGAAGAACCTGAAAGGACATCAGGTTCTTCTAGTATTAACTTTGTAATGGGTCTTGTGTGTATATGTGGTGGATAAGTACATAATAGTACAACTTAGGGAACTAGGGAGATAGCTCAACAGTTAAGAGCACTTGTTGCTTTTGCAGGGGACCTGGGTTCAGTTCTTGGTACCCACATGATGGTTCATGGGATCTGACACTCTCTTCTGACTCTGGTCAGGCATGCATGTGGTATACCCGCATACATGTAGGCAAAACACTTAAATAAATACTTACATCAAATAAAAATAAATCTTTAGAAATTAAATAATAGTGAATGTGAAAGTTCAAAACCATAATTGATAATAAAAGTATGGTGTGACACACCACAGCTCAGGATATGCAGAAAGTCAGTGAGAGGTAGACTTTGCTTGCTATGTGATGTTTTTTATTTGCAAGGTTTTTATAATAAATTTTAGATAAAACAGTGGTTTTTTTTAGTTCATAGTCATATGAATATATATCTAAGTCCCACCTTTTTGTCTTATAGCTAACTGTTTTCTTTTGGGGTGATTTTCTTTTTTTTAGCTGTGGAAAATTAAGTCTTGAGCTGAGATGTGTGCCTGGACTCTTCTCTGGCTGTGTCACTGCTTCCCCACTGCGGACAAAGATGGCTCACAGAAACCAGTGACCCCACCGCAGGCTCACATGCATAAGCCTCCTACTCAGCCCAGACTAACGAATGGAGTTTCAGCAAATCCTTTCCCTGGGCACGTGTTAAAAACCTGCACTTTCATGGTTCTCAAGCGACATGAATAATAGCAAACTAAAGCCTGCCTCACAGAGACTTGGGACTGTTTCCTGAGTCAGGACACTTATCTTGGAGCCTTCAGTACTGTGCTAGTTATATTTACTGTAAATAGTCTTTTGGGTAACCATGGTAGATGCCCAAAGCATGAAGCAACTATCTTTTATTGGAAATATGCAAATGCAGTACTTTTCTATTATAGTCTATGGATTGGGGATTTCTCTATCAAAATGAGAGAAACTATTTTAGGTTGAATCCAAATAAAAGAACTTTACTAGAGAATTTCAGTTTCTAGGGTTTTTTTGCAGTGAGAGTGGAGGAATGAAATAACTTTTGAAACAAATTTCTGTTCATTTTTGGAGAAAATCTTAATTTAGGATTTTGAGTTAAGCCTGTAAGTGCAGTTGTTGGTGAGTCACGCATGCTCATGAGATTTCATCATGCCATCAGATGACATGGTCTCTAATGGCTGGCCTACTGTGCAGCAGCATGGATCCAGGCTCTAGTACACTTCGGGTTTAGTGCCTGACAACTGGCCAGACTGTGCTGTGGATGGAGCGTTACTTGTTAGTGACCCATCATGCATGCCTTGGTTAATGGAAACCCTGGCATTTTTGCTCACCAAGTTCCCTGCTTTGGAGAATTTCTTGAGGAAGACCAGAAGCATGAACACCTGAATGGTAAGATTTTGTAGCACTTGGTTATTTCATGTATTACAGTTAATGTGGGATTGGCTTTACATTTTTTTATGTGTATGATTGTTTTGCCTGTGTAAATACTTGTGTACTATGTTTATGTCTGGTGCCTGAGGCCAGAAAAGGGCATTGGATCACCTGACACTGAGGTTACAGACTATTGTGAGCTGCCATGTTGGTGCTGGGAATTGAACTTGGGTCTTCTGCATGTACTCTTAACCTCTGAGCCATCCTTTCAGCCCAGTTTCAGGTAAACTTAACAGACAAAGGCAACTATTATTTGTCAACTTTGCAATCATTTGTTGTTCATTTGCTTTTTAAATATCCAGTCACCCAAAGTGAATAACAGCACAGGCATTTAAACTTATTCTGCTGAAATATTTGTAAGTCTATACTACATAAAAAGATACTTTTGCTGAATATAAGATTTTAGGCTTAAATAAGTAGTTGAATGCAGGGAGTGGTGGTTCCTACCTTTAATCCAAGCTCTAAGGAGGCAGAGTCAGGTGGGTTCTCTTGAGTTGTAGGCAGGCCTCATCTACATAGCAAGCTTCCCAGTCGCCACATAGTCAAACCCTGTCTCAACAACGAAAAGTGGTTCCATTGCTTTCTGGATCTCATTGTTTCTGACTAGAAGTCTTTAATTTTTGTCCCTCTCAAATGAATCTGATGTTTAATTTCGACTACTTTTAAGATTTTCAGCTTTACCACTGAATTTGTGTAACTGAATTATTTGTGTTGATGTATTTTCTTCATATTATTTGTTTTGTGGTTTGTTGAACTTTAAGGAATCTGTGGTTTATTGTTTTTGTATTTTTTTTCCTTTTTTTCGAGACAGGGTTTCTCTGTGTAGCCCTGGCTGTCCTGGAACTCACTCTGTAGACCAGGCTGGCCTTGCACTCAGAAATCCGCCTGCCTCTGCCTCCCTCTGCTGGGGTTAAAGACATGTGCCACCACTGCCCGGCTTTTGTATCATTTTATAGGTCATATTTTCACATGATCAAATTATGAAACATTTTTGGCATTAAACACATCTTTTCTACATTCCACTCTGACCTGTCTCCTTTTGGGTCTCAAATCCACGTGTGTATTCAGTTACTTGAAGCTTCCCTTAGCTGACCAATGTTTATGGTTTTTCAGAATTTTTAATACTTCTTTTTGTGGTACCTCCAAGTTTTCTATCCTGTTCTGCACTAATTTGGTAATGTCATCCAGTGTAGTATTGTTTAACTTTTGAGAGAAGTTACACTGTGTGACTGAGGTTGGTCTCCAATTCCCGACCCCTTCCATCTGTCAGATTACAGACATGTTCGATTGTGTCTGCTCCAGCCAAGATATTTTCCATCTGTAAAAGTTTGATTTTTGGTCTTAGAAATTCCACATGTCTACTTAAAATATTTATCCTACATAATAAATATGTTTACATATTTATATTTGCTGTCTATGTCATTGGGCCATTTGTTTTTATTGTGTTGTTTCTTCATTTAAGACATGTTTCTGTTTTACATGCCTGGTAACTTTTTATTGGCTGTGAATTTTACAGTGTTGGAGAATAGGGTATTGTAGTATGCGTGTATTTTTTTCTTTAATATTATTGAGCTTTATTTTGAAGTGCAATTACTTGGAGACAGTTCGGGCATTTCAAGGATTACTTTTAAGCTTGGTAGGTGTGCCAGGAACAGCTGGACTTAGGATAACTTTGCTGCTAAAGTAACATCTTTCTATGCATTGTGCTTGGTCTGTGATGAGGTTGTCCTGCATTGGTAGTGTGATTGCAGGCCTGTGTTAGCTTTATCACTAATTTCTTCTTCCTGATTCTTTTGGAGGTTCATTGTGGTTGGGTATCATGTGCTTGTGCTACCAGTACCCAGCTAAACCTGCTTTGTCTGGTTTCCTTTTTACACTGTTGCTACCTGTAGGCAGTCTTGGGGGCTCTCCTTGTTTAATTCTATTCTCTGTGTTACCCTTAACCAGAATCTAACATCTGCTTCTAATTATTTTTAGTTTTAATAAGTTTCTAATTATTTTCCTGACCTTAAAATGGTTTAGACCTTAGGTAGCTGCTCAGGTAAAGGTTCAGAGTCTAATCTAGTTCAACACTGTAGTGGTGTGAATGAGATGTAATCCTTAGCTTTGGACCTTTGAATACTTGTTCCCAGTAGGTGGTGCTGTCTGGAGAGGCTTAGGAGGGAAGGCCTTTCTTGTGGTCACCTCCCAGGCTCTTTTGTCAGGGCTGCAGTTCTCTTCAATTTGACCTCCTCGACATTACTTCTCGCTGCCTTCCACGCCATCCCAAACTTTACCAAGTTTTTGCTCTTGGTAGGTATTTTCAAGTATTTCTTCTGCCTCAAATGTGTATTTTTACCTCTTACTGGATAGCTACTAAATAGCTCTCAGCTTTCAGTTCTTGGTAAGGTTCTCTATTGTAACCCTAGTTAATTATATCACTGTAGTAATTTCCTTCATGTGTATCATAATCTTTTCCTGACTTGTGTCTCCTTCCTATTAGACTGTAAGCCCCTTGAAAGCAGCAACTTTCTTCTTTACTGTTCAGAATGCAGAACAGTGCTGGATTCTCCTAACAGATGCTTAGCATATGGACACTGGATGAATAATAGTCCTCCTGTTTGTCATTCTTGTGCAGAGACCAATGTTCCATTTATCCCTGTGTAATACTTAGTTACTTAAGCTTCAATTCCTTAAAAGGGCTAAGACTTTGGTAGTTAGTATTTATTACATTATTGAGAAAACCAAGATGCAAAAATAGAATTAGGCTAATTGGGGGTAGTAATAAGTATGAAAGAATAAGAAAATTATCCATTGACTTGTTTTTTAAAATGTTTTCCTGGAAAAATCATCCCTCCTAAAATAGCTATGGATGTATACGCCATAAACCTAGACGTGTTAAGTTATGGTCACAAACACTATTTTAAGCTAAACAATGAAAAGTCAGATAACCATGTGCTTGTCTAACTGGAATATAGTTTTCTCTCAGCAAGAAAGATTCTAAATAACTGGGTCTTGCCATGTGTCAGTTTATGGATTTAAACATTTTGTTCAATGGTGCTATGTAAAGCAAATCGACCTTATTTTAAATTCAACTGAATTTAAAAAATTTAAACATTTAAAAAATGTTTTGAAAAATTTTAGATGTATATATTCTTAATAGGCTATATAGGCCTTTTTCTCACACAGGGTGATTTGGAGTTATCTGAGAACTCATTTATTACATACATGGACCAGTCTAGTAATTTATCTTCTGTTTCTTGCAGTCACTGGTGCCTGTACTGAGCCATGAGATTTGAGCACAAACATACAGTGTTTCCTGCATGATGCTCCAATAAGGTAGTACTCAGGTTAACTAGTAGTTGTCCTTAGGACAAAGTAAGTTTCTTGGTTTGTGAATTTTGGCATTCTTTTTTACTTTAATGTACAGAGTATAAAATGGGCATATATCTATAGGATTGTGAAAGCAGAGTTTAAATCTAAACTAAAGCATTTGGCTTTGTCCATATTTTAGACTGAAATTTAGACTTTTCTACTAGATCAAATTCTTCATAAGCATTCATATACTCCCTCATACTTAATGTTGCTTGTGCACTTTCTTGTATCGATATGGTAGAATGACTTAAGAGCCTATCAAGTCTGTAGATGTGCCAGATGAATTCAGCTAACTACAGGTGATAGCCTTCCCAAAATGGTAGCATACTGATTGCCAGCAGAAGCAGAAAGTTATCCAAACAAATGTATCTGCTGATGTTTAGAAAGCTGACAGCTTTTACATGTGGGGCACGCCAAGACACAGGTATTGTGATGTAGTTTCACTCCACAGTGGACTGCTGTGTCTTGTCAGTCAATGCAGGTGTTCTTTGGTTCTGAGAGTACAGGGTAGGCTAAGCTCCAATCTGTATCTTTGCAGAAGTCACTACACAGAGCCTTAAGAAGTTAATGTGAGAAATGGACACATAAAACATGGAACTCCATTTGTCTGGATGTTTACAAAGCATTTGGCTTTCTATTTCTACACACGAGTAGTATCTTGACTATTACTTTGGTTTTCTAAATCTGTGTGAAAGTACATCCAGGATGCATGAAGGACATCTTGATGGACTTGACTCTACTGTGTGAGTTCTGGGGATGGAAGGGTTGGTGAAAGGTTCTTACTTGCTGAACTATCTTGCTACCCCAGTTTCCTTTCATTAAGTGAAAATATTCACATGTCAAAACAAGAAGCTAAATGCTTTCTGGGTCCAAGACCAGATCTAGAGGTTGACCTTGTTCAGAACTGCTCAGCTATAAGGATGCTATAACTATCAGAAGACAGTCCTGCCTGGGTGACTACTAACTGTGTGTCCACAGAACTGCTTAGCTCCTACTTTCAGCAGCTTTTGCTTTGACACATTTCCATTGTGGGCCTGGAAATGGGACTAGACTTTTATTTTTAGTGTGAATTCATGCAATTATAGGATTTTTTTCTTCTGAAGAATATTAATTAACCTGAGTTTTGAAGTAGGATTTAAGCAGTTTATATGCTAAGTGAAATAAAGTCAAGTCTACACACTTAATTTTAAAACTAAAATAAAATGGTTTTAAATATTGTGAATTGCCATGGAACGCTGTGATCTTGTTGGTCTATTATAAATGTGTAGTAACTGAATTCCAGTGAGATACAATATCTTTTCTTCCCTGGTAGTAGAGAAAAGGGATATTAAAAAATAGCATTATAGAAAATGGTATACAACTCAAGGCTTTTATCCATATGTGAGATTAAGTGCTGGCAAAGAGTCATTACTTTGTCTTTTTGATTGTAAGTTTTTGATGACTCAGATCATGATGGGACTAGGTTCCACAAATAGCAATTTTAAATGATGTTAAAAAAATGACAGTTAAAAAAAAAGCAAGACCAACTTTTTTTTTCTTTTTTAATATCTATATAAAAAATAACGAGCGATTTACAGATCTTTCTCTAATCAGAGCCTCAAGTGTATATATATATATATATATAAAGGTACTGTACATATATAAACATTTACAACCAGTACATCCGTATTTTGCTCAGCATTCCAAGGCCACATTGCTAAGTCAGTATATAATCAGTACAGCGACATGTTACTTAGGAAGAGCCACATCATATTGACAATATGACATCAAAGTTATGTCACAGTTAACAATAAAAATAGGCTTTGTATCACTAATTGTGGACTATAGGGAAAATAAATCATTTCTGTGGTACTAAATTCTTAGCATTTATCAAGCCTCCTAATTTGCGTATTCAAGTAGTTTTGAGATGGGTTAAATACAGTTCTGGGTGGGAGCATGTGCCATAACAGGGACCAGTACAGTTGTCACAGTGGAATTTGTCAGACTCACAAGGTAACAGAATGAGTGTTCAAATACTCCATAAATAGACAGTTTTGGTCTGAGAAATGTCTGTATTTATAGATGTTTCTGAATGCTGCTTCAGGGAACTAATGTCTTGATCTAGTATATGAGTTCAAGAATTGTCTCCAGCTTTCAGCAAACATTTTTATTAGACTTTAAAAGGAACTCTGAAAGCTTTGTTTTTAAATAATTAGCTAAAAATTAAAGTTCCAACACACACACAATCTATACCATATTAATCCCGACTTGCTGAGGAAGCCCAAGACAGGCTCTGCTTCTAAATCCCTAATGCTCGTGTGTCTGCTCCTAGATGAACTCCTCTATGCTACAGAAGCTGGTGCTTTGTCTGGCAGTGGACTGCAGAACTGGCTACATGATTAAGTCCCTCACAAAAATCTACATAATATTTTGGGTCTTCAACTATATATTAAAGACTAATGATTAATAATCACAATATCCAGGTGTAGTAGTTTTTCTTTAAAGAGAAACAAGTGGTACTTCTACATGCTTCTTGTACTTCCCTCAAGACTACAGGTGATCTGAGACACTGTCACTACATAAGGGATAGCTAACATGGCAGGAGCTTGTTAATTCTGTCGCTTAGAGTATGTTCTCATTTTGAACATTCAATTGTGAGGAAGGAATATCTTTAACAGTTAAACACATTACTTAGCAGTAAAAAAGCATCTATAATATTTGACCTTTTCTGTAATGTGATGTTTGTGAATTGCATTTTTAAACTAGGATGGTAAGAAGCTGTGAGAAGAGGCAAGTGCCCATTTTAATGATGAGCTAACAATTTCTTTCTCTGCAAGGACTCAAGTATTTCTCTCTGTAAACATGCAACATGCTATTGAAAACATCTTCAAGCCAAACCGAACTGTTTGATGACTGGACTATCAGAATGGGAAGGATAAAACAGACATGATACAGTAGATAACTTGGCACAAACACAAAGTGAGTTGTGACCACACTGCTAAGATCATGTCATTGCTGAGCAAGCGGCCTGAGCAGGGCATGGCAGGTGAGCCCTTGGATGCAGCTCCTTCCTGAGCATGAGGAAGGGCAGCCAGCCAGGGCCAGGTGGGTCTTAGCTTAGAAGCCCTTCATGCAGCCTGGCTACCTGGTATAGAATTTCGGGGGGGTAAACCACACCTCTCCCCCTTAAGAATGCTGTGTTTTAGTACAAGATTACGACTTAATTTTCTTTGTTTTATATAAAAGGTCACAGCTGTTTGTCAGCCATGCCAGTAGTGCCTGTGACTTTATTTGCACGTGGCACCCTCCAGGGTCCTGGAGTGATGGGTGCTTTCTTGACTGGAGAGCTACATTCAGGTGTGCCCCCTGCACGTTCCTTGCATCTGTCAGTGATCTCTGATTCTTTGCCTTTGCGATCTTCTGCTTTACTTAATGCCATCTTCTCTTCAGGTTCCTGCTTGAGCTGCTCTGCTGAGACCTTCGAGTTTTCTCCTGTTTTGTCTCTACTTGTTTCTCCTGCTGATGGCTTCTTTCCTTTTTCCTTTTCAGACACTACCCTACTAGCAGTGTTGCTCGTCTTTTTGGATGGGGGAGATGTTCCATCAACTCTACTGCTCTTTTTCTCTGGAGACCTTGTTCTGTTTTTTCCCAGCTGACTCTGCTTCAGATCTTTCCTGCTGACTCCTGACTTTTCTTTCCCATCTGGGAGCTGTTCAGTGCTGTCAGTAGAGTGGCCTGCTGCTCTTCGGCCCCCAGCCTCTGATAATTTGCCTTCAGTGTTTGACAGGCTGTTGCCTCCAATCTTTTGCTGCTTCTTGGGGCTAGAAGACCGTCCTCTGTCTTTTCTACAGGGATCTTGTCCAGAGCCCGCCTTAATGGTGAGCTGACCTTTATTTTCTCCTTTCCTAGGGCTGAGTGACCGATCTCTAGATTTTCCTTTGGGGTCAATTTTTAGGGGCCTGGGAATTTTTTCCAAATGTTCCTCTGAAAGTCGACTAACTGACTTTTTGGGACTAGCAGATCTACCTCTTCGTGTAACACCATTCTCTCCTTTTAGTAGATTCTTCTCACCATGCCCAGAACTTCTGGGTGGATCCTTCTTACTCACATTTTTCTGGACAGACTGATACTTCATCTCAGGCTGGATTCCATTTAAAGTGCTTTTCTTTTCTTGTACAATGTCCTTTAATTCTTCAGCCTTTTCACATATCTGAACTCTAATCAGAGAGTCTTCAGTTACTGGCACATGAGACTCTTCAAATGTGGAAGCAGAATGTGAAGATGGGAGAAGTGGTGGCTGTTCATCATAAATGACATTGGAAGATGAAGGACTACTAGTATCCCAATCACCTAAAAAGTGATTGAGCAGAACATTGTTACACTCAAGGATTATAAGTAGGAACAGTGAGTTTTGAACTGACAGCCATTTGAATGTTACTGGTTGCATAGCCCAAGGAGTATGTTACATAGCTTATTCATGTTTACATTGCTCTCTGTAAAGGCAGATGCTTATAGATATCTGCTCATGTATGGAAGGGAGATTTGTGGTATAATAATTTTTCACCTAGGTACTATAAGACATATATACGATCTGTAGATTCTCTATGTTCATTTAGCCAAATGAGATACAAATAATCAAAGTGGACCAAAGTGTCTGGTCCAATATGCTTACTAATTAAGCTATTATTACTGCTTAACTTAAGGATATGCCAAAATCACTAGTGAAAAACATCAGACTGTGGTAACCAAAATGAAGTTTATGGGCACTTTCTTGTTAGGCTGTCAAATTAATGTCAAAAGGAGATTGAAAAAGTGCAGAAGACAGAAACAGATGTACTTAATAGCATCATTTTAATTAAAAAGAAAATGAAAGAAGTGATTTAAAAGACATGCAAATTTACCAAGTCTTTTTAAGGAAAGACCAAGAAAAGCCCTGAAAGCCTTAATGTTGCTCAGGTTTCACGTAGGAGCACAAACCGGAAGGAGCCAAACCTGAAGAAGGAAGAGAAAAAGCCTAGGACTATGTGAAAACAAACCAGTACAGTTAGCACAGATGTCCCTGGGAATGTGCTGTATGAGCAGATGGTGGAAGATAACACAGCCAGAGGATCACAGCTGGAAGGGACTGTAGGAGGTTATGTCTATGCTTACCCTGCAAAAGCTCTAATGAGGAGTTGGGCAGGGGAGACACACATTAACTGGGCATGGTGCTGCCTTTATTTCTAGGATCATACATTCTCAAAGTGATTTTTAAAAACACTGAGACAGTTCAAAAATACATAATGAAGCCAAGGGCATTCACAATCAGTGCAGTACAGACATATTATCTTAGGTTTACCTTCCTGTTCCCAGAGAGTGTGGCTATAGGAACTTATTTTGCTAAGTGACTAGAAAATCCTAAAGTTCTTTGGCATTTATTCATTAAGTGAGACAACGAATATCAAGGACTCAGAATATCTTACTTTGAGAAAGTAAGACTTTTTTTTCTTTCAATGTGTAACTAGCCAAGGAGGGGATAAAGCTAGGATATTCTGAAGAAATTTGAATTGTTTGCCTCTACTGTTATTACAGGCATGTTTCTCTACAGAATGCACTGTGTGATTTTAGATGAAATAAATACAAAATATATTCTATTCCAACAAATATACTGCTGTTTGGAAACATCATTTGCAGTACAGGAACTCTCTTTGGGGGCTCTGGTGTCCACTTCTGAATTAGCCAGCAATATGTCTGTCACCTTCAAAGGGGCATTCCCTTCCCTTCTGCCACCTCCTTTGCCAGCATGAGTGTTTAGCTATTTTGCTTACCATGGTCAGGTATCAAGCCAGTTCCTGGCCTCAAAAGGAGGAGGACTTTATTTCCACCAGCCTGAATGAGCTCAATTGCTCGAGTATGTGTGATGCCTTGTGTCGGTTCCCCATTAATTTCAACGATCTGGTCACCAACCTGGACAGGGAACATGGACAACTGTATGAAGTGGCACCAATCTTCATTTCCACATTGTCAACAGAGCTAAGTCATTCTCACTTGTGAAGTCCTTAACATAGACAGTGTGCTATCTTGGTGACAGCTGATGGGGAGACAATGCATGATTTTACTTACTTGATAAAAATTCTGCACAAGAGAGTTTTATGTGGCTACCAGTGAGTTTTAAGCATTTGAAATCAAGCATTACATTCAGGTTTTACCACATCTGTGAGGCCCCGAGTCTGATCCCTAGTATTGTAAAATAAATAAATAACAAACCTAGTTTTCTACCAAAAGTTAGACCCTAGAAAAGGTGACATTTCTGTATAACCCTAAGTAACATTGCAGAGTGGCACCTAAATAAGAATCTGTAAAGGGTGCTTTCAAACATGAGCTAATCTTGACTTGGTTTTCTAAAGCTGGGGCAGATGGTTGCTCATCACTGAAGCTTTCCTAAGACACTGGCCATTCTTCGTATTGCCAGCATATCCTATACATGAGTGAGGCTTTAGCTAAATGATATATATTTTAGAGATTAAAATGTAATGAAGTTAAGAATTGAGAATACATTAATATGAACACTTATTTAAACCAATTACTGGATTGTTTATAGTAACAAATATAAAACCATTTTCCTGGGAAACAGAAACTAGGGCTCAGACTAAAATACCACAGCACTGTTGTTGTTTACCAGAAGTGTCTACTTTAAAGGGAAATAAAACCAACCACAGATAAGTGCTCATTGGAATTACTGTTGGAAACAATCTTGTACATCAGATGTTTTAAAAGTGAGCTCCCATCTTGTAGGCATCCTCTGTCTCCCTGCCACATGGCACTGCTTCCTGTCTCAGGACTAGAGTTCTCCACCAGCTAGACTGCCTTGACCTGGGATTTCACAGCCCTAGAGGTGCAAGAATTACATTTCTTCTCTGTAGATTTCCCAGTATCAGGTATTCAGAAATGGTAACAAACAGACAAAAACAATAATGTAAAATGAAAAAAGCTTAAACAAGCAGGGTAAGACAATCAAGATTACAGGACAGAAAACAGTAAGAAAAACAATTAACAAAATCCTTATTAGTAAGCAATAAAAAGAATCATTTTCCTGAGGAAGTATGAATAACAAAGCAGGAAAGTAGTTCCGACAATAAATGAAAATCAGTGTGAGCACACTGGTTCATCTCAGGAGAGAGGTCACAGTTTCAGTCACGTTTTTTCTCCTAAGCCACAAACCTGTATATTTTAATGTAAATAAAATATAAATAAAACATAATTGAACAGGCTCGCCACCAGGTGTCATTTTTAACTTTCAAATAAAATAGGAAGGAAAGGGAAGTGGAGGTTTAGGTTTCTGTTAGGCCAGTAATCCTGTGTTCTGTCCAGGCTGTGTAAAAACCAAAGGGAAACACTCCTCTGGGAAGAGGCAGGTTAACATTTTTGCTGAGATTTTTAGTTACTATAAAAATGTTAATAAAACGGTAAAAATATGTTTGAAAAGTTGAACATTCAACCCCATTTTTGTATTACTGAAAAATGAGGGAGAAAGGAAAGAAGAGAAATGAAAGCCAGACAAAAGGAGTTAAGAAAAAGACATGCGGCCTGGAGAGATGGCTCAGCAGTTAAGAGCACAGACTTGTTCTTCCAGGAGGTCCTTGAGTTCAATTCCCAGCAACCACATGGCAGCTCACAACTGTCTGTAACTCTAAGATTTGACACCCTCACACTCAGACATACATGAAGGCAAAACACCAATGCACATGAAATAAAAATAAATGAATAGATTATTTAAAAAAAGAAACAACAAAAATATTTTTTAAAAAAGAAAGAAGAAAAGACATGTGGGCTAGAGAGATGGCTCACTCGTTAAAGGCTAGGCTCACAACCAAAAATATAAGAAAAAGACGTGTATCTGTAGACTCAGATAATTAGGTAGTCAGTTGAGGCCAGCCTTAGCAAAAACAGTGAGGTTTTCCCTTAAAACTTAGGAGAAGAAAACAAGAAGCGGAAAGAATGGTTCTTGTTTCTTTCTTTTATTGGCTATTTTCTTTATTTACATTTCAAATGCTATCTTCTCAGATTACCTCCTTACCCCCAGGAAACCCCCTATCCCATCCCTCCTTCCCCTGCTTCTAAGAGGGTTTTCCCACACACACCCACTCACTCCCGAAACCCCCCTCCCCCACCCCCCCTTCATTCCTCTACACTGGGGCATCGAGCCTTCACAGGACCAAGGGCCTCTCCTCCCATTGATGCCTGACAAGGCCATTCTATGCTACATATGCGGCTGGATCTTGTTTCTTTAAAAAAACAAAAACAAAAACAAAAAACAAAAAAACCATGTAGTTGCGTCTGGAGAGAGGTACTACTCTATGGTAGTGCATGCAGGTTCCTAGCACACAGCTAGGAACACAGTCCCAAAGGATCTGCTGCCCTCTTCTGGCCTCTGAGGGTACTGAATGTCTGTGGTGCACAGACATAGTTGAAGGCAAAACACCCATACACATAAAATATTAAATCGATATAAAGTCTTCTAAAGGAGTCTTAAAAATATGTCCAACATGTAGATTACATCTTAAAACATGTTAAGAAATGATATACCTCCAAAGGAACTCCAACCCAAATGATCTCTTCTAGGAGCTGGGCCTCCCTGGGCCTCAGTTTTAAGTCAGTGTAGACACTGTCACTTTTCTCACAGACTAACAGCAGTATAGCTGGAGACAGACCCTGAGTGTCTGGCTCTGACTTCCTGCTCACGGTACTGGGGATGGAGACCTCAGGTATGCTAAGCACATGCTGAAATATCCCTCAGGACTTGGTCCAGCTTCAGACCCAGGAGGTTTACAGATCCTCTGCTGACACACAGTACTTTCTCAGCCATAAGCTAACATTTTTTTTCTTTTTCTTTTTTTTTTGGTTTTTTGAGACAGGGTCTCTCTGTGTAGCCCTGGCTGTCCTGGAACTCACTCTGTAGACCAGGCTGGCCTCGAACTCAGAAATCCACCTGCCTCTGCCGTCCAATTGCTGGGATTAAAGGCGTGTGCCACCACCGCCCAGCGGGAATGCTAACATTTTCTTGATTTCTGAATTATACACTGTTGCTGTTCCCCTGGCCTTGTCCACCTAGTAATAATAAGTAAGAGCTGAGAGGAATTCTTAATTTTCTAAACATTTAAATATTTAAGAGCTGGTGAAATGACTCAGTGGGTAAAGGTATTTGCAGCCAATGCTGACAGACTAAGGGATGGAAAGCAAGCCCCAGTTCTCACAAGTTGTCCTCTGACATGCACCTTGGCAAGCATGCCCTCACACATGTATGTCCACATACTAACTAGTTCTAAAAATTCATTGTCTAGATTATCCATCCTTTTGCCCTCTTGGCATCTATAAACATATACAAAGTACTAATCTTAATTTTAAAAATCCCACCCAAAGCATCCCTTAGAAAAACATGTGTGACTATTCAAGGCACTGGATGAAGTCCTGAAGATACTGGATTTTAATGTTACAGAGTACAAACTTGAGTTGCTAATCTGAGACCAGCAAAGGAGGAGGGAGGCAAGAGAGGTAGAGGCCCTCCTCCTTGGGTGTCACTTAGAGAATAAGAGAAGACATCTCTGAAAGCTGGCATGTTCTTACTAGACAGATCCAAACCTAATGTGATAGTCTACCTACTTCTGTTTTCAAAATCTAGAGTTTGTTTTTGAAATGAAATAGTCTGAGTCATGGGATTTGAGCTGCTGATGCACTGTAGAACTACGGATTACCTGCTTGGCCTTGTGTATGATGGAATCAGTAGATCTCAGGACTCTTATTTGGAACCAACATTTTTAAAATGAAGAAGTGTGAAATACCTCAGTAGAGGAGAATGAGGAGGAAGGAGAGGACCAAGAAAACTTTAAAGGATGGCACACTGGACTTAAACCGAGGCTCAGAAAGAAGCTGCTTAAGGCTCTATAGCTACAAGATGGTAGGAAAAGGATTATCCCACACCCCCATTCCATGCAAGAGTGACCTCCAGCTCTCTTCTCCAGCACCTGCACACTGATAACCACTCTCTTTCATCACCTCAGTTCCCTCCACTTAAGGTACTCCTGTACACACCTTAAATAACTACAGGCTTACCCCCAGAAGTCCCTGTTGTGTGGACTGCCTTTACTTCATTTCCCTCCACTGCTAATTCTTCAGCTTGCAGAGCTTCCCCGGCAGGAACTGCACTCACCTCTGAGCCCCGTCATCAGTCACTCTCTAACCTGTGCCTGCTCATTCTGAGGAGGGATGGTACTGCCCTTTCCCCAGTTCCCCTGACAACAGGCATAAAGCCTTGGTTAAGGCAAACACTCAGAACTGGTTTTGAAATGAATGATCAGTATGAAGCAGTCACAAAGCTGCAGTCGCCAAGAAGCTATTTGTATTTCTAAAACTAGGTCTACTCATGTGGCCCATGCTAGCCTCAAACTTGCTCTGGTAGCTGAGGATGACCTTGAACTTGTGACCTTCCTGTCTTTACTTCCCAAGTATGGAAATTACAGCAATGCACCACCACACAGTCTTTCTGTGCTGCCAAGGATTGAACCCAATGCTTGGTTATACTATGCAAACACACTACTGACTAAGTTACACTCCAGCCCCCCTTTCCCAAGGCTTTTCTGATTATTAGACCTAAGAATAATTTGTCTTACTATTTACTCAGTTTAAAAGGTTCTTTTGCCCTGGTGCCAACTGAAAATAGAAGAAACCCAAAGTTCTCTTGGGTGGTAAGAGGGCTAGAACTTAAAATCTTTAGTGATTACTTAACTATCGAATTAACTGATTTTTAAAAACTGAGATCAACAATTGCTTTTTACATATGATTTGTCTTTAATATCCAGAGAAGGAGAAAGGTGGAGATCTATAAGCCATTTAGTCTCTAGTGCCCTGCACAATGCTAGTGTTGCAAGGTTGAGAAAGTCTGTGAACTCTGGTCTTTCTAATAACTTTAACAGTTGGCAGAGCCAGACTTTTCTGCCTCTGTAGGGATCTAAGTGGAAAAACTCTGGGCTTATGTTTTAGAAGAAACTGTAGAGTCTTTTTATCCTGCTGTCTTCAGTCCTTTTAATAAGATGGAAGTGATTTGATTTAATAATACACCTACCCTGTCCTGACTACTCTTCTGACACACAGAGGAGCTTCGAGGCTCTGACACCCTGGCTGGCTGGGAAAGCACAATGGCAGCATGTGGCTGCAGAAACCCATTTCCTGTGTAGGAGGGTTTGGCATTCCCACTAAAGCAATTACTTCTAGAACTTTCCAGTCTAGAGCCAAAAGCAAAGGTTCCAAACAAAAGTCAACTCACGTGAATTCTGCCGTCTTTGATGGCAGGCCCATCCTCAGCAAGGCGAAGGATGAACAGCCCCATGTTGTACTCCTTCCCTCCTCGGAGGCTGAACCCGAAGCCTCGAGGGCCTCTCTCCAGCTCCACAGGGTAACACCCAAGGCTCTGGGGGAGGAAGCATGACAAGAGCGTTCTCATGCACTGCTTCTGCTGTGTCTTGAAGAGAGTCTGCTTTTATAGCTGAGAGAAATAGTGTATACTCTTGATACAGTTCTAAGTGGTAAGAAAGAAATGCTAGTTGGGGCTGCTACTTAATTTTTATAATTTCAAATGTATTCATTTGAAGACTATGCCTTCTTCTAGTGGGTCAGTGTTCAACAGAACAATTAAGAGAAGAGAATTTTTTAAAGTACCCACTTTATGGAGATTTTTTTACAATTTTTCCTGAAAAACAAGCAAGCAAAAGCCTTTTAATTAGCTACAATACTATGTACTAGTACAGACTTAACCTAGGCCCCCGATTTCTCTGTTTGTATGGTATAATGAATGCCAACCACATTACCAGTTCTATAAAAATTAGTAAATTTGGAAGCAAATGTATTGGAACAGATTTGCGGTAAAAACACTGATGTCAGTGATACAGCAGCCCCAAACATCAGCAGCAGGGTGTCTGTTTACCTGATTGTGCCGACTGCCCACAACTGAAATCACTGCAGTGTCAGGCTGGGCAAGGTGCTTGTGGTCAGACCAGGAATGTCTGTAAGAATTGCAGATATCTTTCCCAAGTTCACCTTCTAGGGCACTTCTGTGAGAGAAACCAAGTTATGTTTTGCACTGAGAAAATGAGAAACAGTCTAAAAAGAAAAGAAATCTATCAACTTCTCTCAGAGCTGAGCCTTACCATCCTCTATCCTGACAAGCTGCTGTAAACAGACTATCTCTAGAACCCAAATTGCTAGAAAGAAAAGTACTCCCTCCCTCCAGGGTAGGCTAAAGACTAAGCTCCATCCCCTTCCTTCAGTGGTGCTTTGATGGAAGACACCGTGACCTTGTCACCATGAGAAATGGACCTTCCAAAGCCCCAAGGGCTGGGAAGATGCTGAATTTCTGGAAACCTAGGTTTTTTGTTTTTGTTTTTGTTTTTTTTAATGACTAATATTTTTAACAGAGGAAAGAAATATGTTCAAACTATTGCCCAGTGTAAGGTAGTTTGAGAAGACTGATTCAGGTGGGGCTGGGCCTCCCCTCCTAAAGTGCTTACCAGAGAAGTAAGTTAGATGCTGCCCCAAGGCTGACTAGCTCACTGTTGTGCCTGACATGGAGGCTGGGAAGTGGGGCGAGGGTTTGGAAGGGCAGGAGGCATTGGGAAGGACCATGAGGATGAGACACACAACAGCTTCTTCCAGACTTGGCTATCTGGGTTGTGCATTACTGCCTGGGAGTGAGATAGAGATGAGAAAAACCCAAAACCTGAGAATAGCCACACCTGTCCCCAGGTATGTGGTTGGCCTGTGTCTGTCCCAAGGGCCTGTGCTGCAGTGCTGGGCTCTGCCTGGCTGAGTTTGTTCCTGATGGTGGACCATGGTGCTCTGTTTAAATAAGAAAACAACAGAAATCAGAATCTGTACATGAAAACATGAAGACCAAGTGGATCTTTAAGTAAACAACTGTGATGGTTACAGTTCCCAGCTTTAGGGCTTTCACAGAACTGCACGGTTACTTCCTGGAGTGGGAACAGTAATCTCCTCCTCCTCTGGCTTTAAGTGACATTTATGTTTTAAGAGAACAGCAGCCATTTTTTATTTCACATTTTCACCCCTGTCTCTTCCATAACACGGAAACCAGAACTGTACCATTCAGTCATATCTATGTAGAGGACAGAACTCCAGAGGCTACTATGTTCTAGGTTTCCAGAGCACAGGTTTTCCTTCCTAACAGTGCTAAGCCTCAGGATGCTGGAGCACAGAGGCTGCTCTGCAAACTGCACACATCTGGGAACTTGTATTTTTGTTTTTGTTTTTTAAGAATGCACCAAACACATTCGCATTTATTTTCTTTTTTTTAAAGCAAGTGACAAAAACCCAAATTACCAGCTTTTTTAAACATAAGCTTAACATTACATATTTAAACAATAGTCAAACTGACAAGATTGCCAATATCCATGCACAACTAGAAAACACCCTTGATTTACACTAAACCAGAAATGTATTATCATTGATGCAGTAATAGCTTTCATCACTAAATACTGAAAATAAAATTGAAATATTTCTGTGGAAGATTCATCTGGCAATGTTAACTTCACAGCAGGCTGACACTACTCACTCACAATTCAACACAATGGGAAGCAGCTCCATGCTGGTGTTAAAAACAATCTCATCCTAGCACAACTCAGTCACAGGGCTCACCTCAGATTACATTTGGCTTAAAGCAAAGTGCATACAGAGATTACAACAATTTTATTTTTTTTTTTTTAAATTTTTTTATTTTTTGGTTTGTTTTTTCCAGACAGAGTTTCTCTGTATAGCCCTGGCTGTCCTGGAACTCACTCTGTAGACCAGGCTAGCCTTGAACTCTCGAACTCAGAAATCCGCCTGCCTCTGCCTCCCAAGTGCTGGGATTAAAGGCGTGCGCCACCACCACCCGGCTACAACAATTTTAAAGACAAAAAAAAAAAAAAAGAAAGAAAGAAAAAAAAGAAAAAAGAAAAAAAGGAAGAAAGGTCCTATATTTTGTGGTCCCAACAACAAACTCAAAAATCTGACAAATGGGGGCTCCAATGAGCTGTTTTATAAATACTTTAGATTAGGTACAGTTATACAGAAAGTCGAGGTCTTCAAAAAGAAAGTTCCTGTTATTTCTCAAATGGTGCTTGCTATCTATGGTTTAGCATTTCTGGTAAATTCGTGCGTTGAATGACTTGTTATCCAAGCATAGCAGGTAGTCCTCACCATTTATTGTCAATGATGTTAACTGTCCATCTTCTTCAACTTCTCTTTCTTGACTGTTTTCCACAATTCTCTTTGTAGTGACTTTTTTGCCATTAGCTATCTTAGTTGACGTTGATATTGATTTGAAGTTGCCCACTCCACTGCCGCCAAATGAGGCTGAAGAGAATGAGATGAGACCCCCGTGACCTAGTGACCCGAATGGAGTAAAGCCTGTATAAAAAGCAGGAAATCCACTTCCGAAGGAAGGAAATCCACTGAAGGCATTGAAAAAGGAGCCGGCACCTCGGCTTCGACTTCCTCGGGGACCTCTTCGGTTTCCAAAAAAGTCATCAAATGGGTCTTCATAGTCCCATGAAAATGAAAAGTCAAATGAAAATGGGTCCCTTCCACCAGAAAATTCCCTGAAGACATCATCTGGGTTCCAAAATGTGAAGCCAAACTCAAATGGACTGTCAAAATGACTTCCACCTCCTCCTCCACCACCATTTAATCCTTCTTTGCAGTATTTGTCATAGATGTCCTGCTTTTTAGTGTCCGATAACACTTCATAGGCCTCAGCTACTTGTTTGAATTTCCGCTCTGCTGCTTCTTTAGTCTCAGGATTTTTGTCCGGGTGCCATTTAAGTGCTTGTTTTCGATACGCCTTTTTAATGTCCTCAGGTGAGGCATGTCTCTGCAAGCCCAGCACTTCGTAGTAATCCACCATGTTTTAATAGACTGTAGGAACAAATCCGAGGACAAGGCGGCCAGCGAGGGTTGGTGGGGGGGGGGGAGTCAGGTGGCTGGTTTCGGTTGGTCTCCAGGCACAGTTGTGCTGGTGGCTGTGGCGGGTCCCCTCAAGCTTTCCTTTCTCTCCTTTTCTCCAGGAACTTGCATTTTAACAGAGGAAGTTATTCTGCCTGACACTTAGCATCAAAGATCAAAAAGTCATCCAGAGTGGTGAGAAATGTTTATAAAGATTCACTGTTTTTATTTTCTAAGAGCATGAATGGGGGGGGGAGGAGGGGGAAGAATATGAGAATCATTTGTGTTCATATTATTCTTAACTGCTTGGGTGACCAAGTGCAGAACCAGCCAAGGCCTACATTCACAACTAGATGGATATCCTGGGAGCTGACCGTCAGAAGGGAATCTCGGACTGCAGAGCCATTAAGAGATACACTGAGTGTGATGGGCATGTGTATCAGGGCAGATGTGCAGAGGTCAGAGAACAACGTCAGGAGTTGGTTCTTTCCTTCTACTGTATAGATCTCAAGAATCGAATTTAGGTTATCAGGCTTGGTGGCAAGTGCAGTTTAACTGTTGAGCCATCTTGCTGGCCCACATCCATATTTTTAAAGCTGGAACTTTTGAATATTTGACTCTACCCAAATATCAAAATCTAGGATATTTAAAATATCAAAGATGGGGAGCTCAGCTAAGTAACCGCATGCATCAATTCTGGAGCAAGATGGGCAGGTGAAGCCTAATCCCACTGTGTCCTATGTGTTCTTGGGCACTTTCATTTCTCCACGCTTCTGTCTCATCTGCAAGGAGAATTATAATTACCCTTTAGGGTCACGCATGCATGAATCCACAGATGTAAGTTCTTACAAGTTTCTAATATAACTGTGGTGGTTGAAATGAGAGTGCCCCCTGTAGGCTCAGCTACCCAAATACTTGGTCTCCAGTTGGTTGTGCTGTTTGGGGAAGTTTAGGAGGTGTGGCCTTGCTGGAGGAAGTGTTTCTCTGGGGTTAGACTTTATGGTTTAAAGTCACATGCCATTCTAAGTTTGCCTTTTTTGCTTCCTATTGGTGTTTTAAGATGTAAGCTCCCAGCTTGTTGTTGTGACTTCCACAGCTGCTGCCTCCACTCCACCATCATGAACTCTACCCCTCTGCAACTGTGAGTCCAGTCCATGATGCTTTATCACAGCGACAAGAAAGCAATTAAGAAAATAACCATCATTGTCATTGTCATCATCATCAAAATGATGTCTTATCTGGAATTTCCTTCAAGTATATACTTAGAAACATTTACTTTATTTTGTAAGAATGTTCAATATGGAGGCTATTTTAGATTAGATCAGCATAAAGAAACTGATAAATGAATCTTGGGAGTATAATGGGAGATAAAAAGTCTGATGTCAAAGATAAGAGATGGACACGGTAGAAAAACTTTGGGTTTTATAAATCACTATTCTTGGGTTTTACACTCTATAACTCTTCAAAGTTGTATTTAAGAATGTCTTGCAACTATAAGCCAAGAATACTCCTAAAAGCACAGGGCAAGTGTAAGAGGTGAAGATGACAGAAATAAAACCTGATCAAGCCTGGGTTGGCAATTCTAATGCCATTTTGCTGCTGGGCTTGTGTTGACACACGCACATCAGATATGGACAGATGGCCTTGGACCAGACCTGTCTTTAAAGACAAGAATTTTACAAGGGAAAATGGAGCGGAGTAGGCTATTAACCTTCTTCTTTATATTGAATGTATTTCTCTTTTACAGTGTAGTAGCCACAATTTTACCTAATGAGTTTAGGGTGTTACAATTTGGCCTCATAACTTTTTCAAAATATTAAAGGAATTATTTATGTATTTATTTAGTTTTTGAGGGAGGATATAATGTAGCTGAGGATGACCTTGAACTTTGACCTCCTAAGTCCACCTCCTGAGTTCTGAGATCCCATACTCACCTTATATGGTACTGGGTTTGAACTCAGAACTTCATGTATGCTAGGCAAGCATTCTACCAACTGAACTACGTTTCCAGTATTTTTTTTCTCTTCTTTTCCCCTTTTCTTAAGACTTTATGAAATTATAATGCAATTACATTTCTCCCATATATTCTTCCTTGTTCTTTAAATTCATGGCCTCTTTTCTCATTGTTTGTGTGTGTGTGTGTGTGTGTGTGTGTGTGTGTGTGTGTGTGTGTGTATGAATGATTGGATTATAAGACCCATTCAACAAGAGGGAAAAGAAAACATGCCTTGAACTGGAAACCTAGCTAACTACTCTGTGCTAGTGAAGTCATGGTTATTGTAGGAGAATCTACAGCCATTGGTTTACTAAATTAGAATAATCCCCAACAACAATCTAAACATTTGTCCTCATATCCACAGATAAGTATGGTCTTCACCCCTCATCAAGGAAACTTCTCTTTGCTATAGATGGAGACCACTACAACTACAGAAAATCACAACCAATCAAAATCCAGAGCTGTGCAGCCCAGTACCAGTGATTGCATCTACAGAACACCTTTGTATCAAAGACTCAGAGAACATTGTGGAAAGGGGGCAGAAAGACTGTAAGAGCCAGAGGATTGGTTTGCTGTGAGATTGTGTCTTCTAGGAATGTTATATAAAGTATCACGTGATTGTCCAAATGTGAGCTGAAAAAGGACGACACCAATTGACAAGCCAAAATGTATTGAGAAAAGTTTGTGAGGCCTTAACCCAAATAACTACAGGCAATTGAGGGTGTCTGAGAGTGGAGGAATCTATTTCCCTAGGGAAGAGCATACCCAATTAGTTATCTAACACCATATGGTCAGTTCTGAAAACATGCATACAAGTGACATTATATAGATTGAGCAGTTTATATCTCATGGTTTTCTTGTCACCAATTTTGAACTTCCCTCAGGTCTTGGGCCTCTACTTTTAACATAACCCATGAAACAGGCCAACTGTCCTGCTTTAAGTCTTAAGGTAAACTTTCTGTCACATACAAGATTCTAACCAAATTAATCACCTGGAATGAGCCTTCCTATTTCACCTTGTGTTCAACATGTCAGTCTCTTCCTTGTGGCTGCTTAAGTATACTGTGATCATAGTGTTTTCGCAATGTTGACCACACTGCACACAACAGGCTGATAATGCCAAGTAAAGACCATGAAATAAGGGCTCAAGAAGGAACTTTGGTGTTTTAGTGGAGGTAGAGATGGCTGCAGCAGTTACAGAAACACTCACAGCACTGAGCCAAATGGTATGTTAATACTCACTGACTGAGCAAGTAATTCTACTCCAAGAGATTCTCACACTGTTTTATAGGGTACACATAGAAATGTGTGTATCACAGGACTTTTTTTTATATTCAGAGCTGGGAGCAATGTGGGAAGCAGACAGGTAAGATGAGGCAAACACCCATGGGAAACTACCAAGCTACAGTGTGGATATACCGTAAATGTACAGAATGCTTTAAGAACAAAGCACAAAACAAGTCAGTCTTCACTGACAAATGTTTGTGCATCAAAAGGTAATAAGAAAATGATAAGAAAGTACAAAGACAAATCCAGGCTGGGAGACAAACACTTGAAAGCTGCACATCTGAAAAATATCTAGCATTCAGAATAAGCAAAGGAAACTCATAATACAACAAAAGTCAAGTTTTATTTATATATATATATACACACACACAAAGGATTCGAATAGCCATTTCTCCAAAGCACAGGAAGAGATGCTAACTTTAACGTTACTAGTTGTCAGTGACGTGATGCCAAAGCACAGTGAAACCCCACCTCACATCCGTTAGAGTGGCTAGTATGAGGAAACTACCCCAACCAGAAATAAGGAGGACCTGACGAAGTGGGAAGCCTCCCTCATAAACGGCTGACGAGAGTATAAGATGGTGTAGCTGGCTAATGGAATCATTTGGCAACGCCTCAAAAACCAAATATGAGAGCACATAATATGAACTGACAATTCTAACTTTAAGAAAAACTCACAAGATGAAATCATGAATTGCAGGAAAACATATACAGCAATCGCCATAATTCACAATAAAAATGAGAAACAAATGTGTAGCAAATGACTAATTGGTAAGTAAGGATGCATATGTAATGTGGACTTTACATTATTACATATAAGAGGAATGATTTAAGGCTACAGTGAAGTTGAACCTTGAATGTTTGCTAGAGAAAGAAGCCAGATAGACAAGGTCGCGTACTATATGATTCCACTAAAGTAAAATGTCTAAAAAATGTATGGAGGCAACCAGCGATGTGTGGTTGCTGGGGGGATGGTGTTAGAAGAAAATGGAAAGGAATTTTTAATGATTATGGGGTTTCTTTTGGGAGCTGATAAGATGTGAAATTAGTGGTGATGGTTAGACAACTTTGTGGATAAACTTTAAAAAAAAGAAAAAACTGGGCAGTGGTGGCGCATGCCTTTAATCCCAGCACTTGGGAGGCAGAACCAGGCAGATTTCTGAGTTCGAGGCCAGCCTGGTCTACAGAGTGAGTTCCAGGACAGCCAGGACTACACAGAGAAACCCTGTCTCGAAAAACCAAAAAGAAAAAAAAAAAAAAGAAGAAAAAGAAAAAAAAGAAAAAGAAAAAAAGAAAAAAGAAAAATGACCCTTCTCCCACCAACAGCCCTCCATAACAGCACAGGATGGCATGTTGTGGTGAGTTTTATAACATGTGAGTTTATCTTGGTTAAAAGAGAAAAGAAGAGATGACATGAGGAACCATAGAAATTTTGACTGAATCCTGGAAAACAAAACAAATCTCATAGTTCTGAGAATAGGTCTCAGAATAGCAATCTATAACACAGAATCATCTACCTGTACAGCCGAAAAAGTAAGGACAATACATACTGCAGACAGTGCACTTTAAAAGATGCACAGATGAAAATGAACACAGGAAGAGTACTAGAAGGGAAACCAGAGTGCAGCAGTGTGTAGGCAAATGGGAATAAACCCATATCCAATGGGGAAGGAACACAAACGATGGCTGTTTCATACCAGTGTACATTCTTGGTGGCTGTGGTAACTTAAGTCCACTCTTAAAAATAAAAGGACTTGACAGAACATTAGGAGTCAATTTGAAAAAGCAATAAAGGCTTCTATATAGTGAGCACAAACTACCAGGTGCAGCCAACTCCTGCTCCAACCTTAGGACCAAAGGACTATGGTAGAGGCAGTGGCGCTGGAGTCAGTGGACAGGGTGGATACAGGTCCAAGTCATGACTGCAGTCTGGAAGTTTTTATGTGACACATGGCACTTGCCTTATCATGTCTGTGGCACAGTAGCCCCAGATACTAAATAGCACCATGCAAATGGAAGATGAAGGGACAGAGAGACACACTGCTCTCCAGGTA
The DNA here is from genome assembly GCF_004785775.1 of Grammomys surdaster. Taxonomy (NCBI): domain Eukaryota; kingdom Metazoa; phylum Chordata; class Mammalia; order Rodentia; family Muridae; genus Grammomys; species Grammomys surdaster. The sequence goes on from NW_021620880.1 coordinate 212,878, forward strand.
ACAACTCTTTCCCTCTCACAGTGAAGGCGAGGGTGGGCAGGAGACGGGTATTAGTAAGAAGCTGTGTAACTTGGAGGAATGGTGTGAACATAGTTTCTGAAAACAGCTTTTAAGGTTCATTTAACTGCAGGGTAGCTGGCAAGTTTTACACTGAATTTAATGAGAGGCTTAGAAAACTTTTAAATTCTATGAAGGCATTTTTTAGTACAAAAGGGAGACTTTCTATTATTTCCTGAATAAAATAAGGGATTCTAAATGTTTCCATAGTTTAAAAAAATCCAGAGTACAATAAAATGATAGGTAACCACTGACTAAGATTTCTCTTTCGTGTCTTTCTAGTGGTTACTGACATGATCATGTAACTACACTAAGCATCTGTCCCAAAACATTTGGGCTGAAATGTCAAAGGTAGTTTTTACTCCAAGAAAAATGAGCAATTCTGGATAACCTTTTAGAGAAAGTTAGCATCAATAACCAGAGATATCTTTGGAAAACTTTTGTCCTCCACCCAAACTGTCCCAGGTCATTCCGGGTGCTCTGTGGTCAGCAGCAGCAGCAGCAGCAGCACATTAAGGACAGTGAGAACAAGCAGTCAGGAAGAGCTTTCTGTCTCACAGAAAACGTTTACGTTTGTTACAACACTACCAGCCCGAGGTGGCCTGCAGTCTGCTGGTCTTGTACTGGCTCGAATTCCTCTACCCGTCAGTACCATTGCATGACAGCATGAGCACAGAACTGCACACACAACTCTGCAATGGCATGCTGGCACTGACTTGTGACATCTGAGTCACAAAATAAATGTTAAGGAGAGAACTCTCACCACAGTACCTCAGACAGAAAAGACTTACACAGTACCTTAAAGGTAAAACGTAAGAGTAATCCAGTAGGAACAAAAAAGAGGAAATATGTGGAGAGATTGCACCTGGGCATAGTTGTTGTTCTGGGAGGCTGAGGGGGAGGATCACTGAGCTCAGGAGACTGAGTGAGACCAGACTTGACAACACAGCACCATGCTGTGGGGGTGGGAGTTATAAAACACCTGGAAATTGACCTTAGGACCAGAGGAAAACTGTAATATGAATAAAAAAGTATGAGGGACCTTAAGTGCTCTCTCCTCTCAGCAGTACTGGTGACCCAACCCAGGGTCTGTGTGTACTAGGCAAATGTTCTACCGCTGAGCCACACTCCCAAGGTCTGAGGAAATTTTATGAGGAATGGACTTTCATAACTCTGCCTTTTTCTTCTCATTATCAGTACAAAGTCAGGATAGATAAGTGTTAAATAGTGGTCACTTAGTAAATAATAAACAAAGAACACAGGAGGTTCAAAAAGTTCCTTGTTAGAAATTCTTAGTGACTGAAAGGCATCTTTTTTGTTTGTTTTGTTTTGTTTTTCGAGACAGGGTTTCTCTATGTAGCCCTGGCTGTCCTGGAACTCATTCTGTAGACCAGGCTGGCCTCGAACTCTGCCTCCCAAGTGCTGAGATTAAAGGCGTGCACCACCACTGCCCGACTGGAAGGCATCTTTAAAGTGAGGTGAGACACTATCCCGGGCTGCCAGTGTGTGTTCTACACTGCATTTAGGAGCCATTCCTACACACTCCATTCCTGTTCATACAGCAGCTGCCCAGAACAAACCTCCACTCCCAAAGAAGGTCACACATGCACAGATCTGACATACCAGCTGTGCTGCCAACAGCCACACCCTTTGAACTCTCTAGAGGATCTCCTCACACTCAAGCTGAGACATAAGATCTAAAAGGTATCACCAATTTTCAGTTCTGGATGCCTGCTTCTTGACACAAATAAATGGCCATCATTCACCAGCTAAATTTTCTTTTGCGCCATTGACAACTTTATAATAAATTGTCTTTTAAGATCTGATGTGGAAAAGGTAAAGAATGATATGCTCTGTAGAACATATAAACAGCTCTCACACACTCTGGGATTGTACTGTGTGGTGGTTTGAATGAGAATGGCCCCCTAGATTCATACGTTTGAATGTTTGGTTCCTAGTTAGTGGAACTATTTGTGAAGAATTAGGAGGTGAATTCTTGCTGGAGTAGGTATGGCCCTGTTTGAGGCTTTGAAAGCCCAAACTAAGGCCCACTCTCCCTGTCTCTCTGCCTGCAGCTTATACCTCAGGTCTAAGCCCTCAGCCACTGCTCCAGTGCTTGCCTGCCTGCCTGCCGCTGCTCCCCGCCATTATGGTCGTTGTCTATCCCTCGGAAGCTATAAGTAAGCCTCCTATTAAGTAAATCCCTTTATACTCTGCCTGGGTCATGATGTCTGTTCACAGCAATACAACAGTGACAAAAGAACAGTAACTGAGACACACTAAGACATCATCTTGGGAAGGGTGGCCTTTTCCTCACCTTCTTCAGCAACCACTGTCAGCGTGACGGTGACTCCAGCATCTTTGATGAGCTGAACAATATTATCATGGGATAGGTCAACAATGGACTGCCCATTCACCGCAGAGATGTGATCTCCAACTTTCAGTCTTCCACAACGATCAGCTGGACTTCCGTCTATGACCCGGCCAATTTTATGAGGAATAACTGTGGCAAGAACCCCAAGTTTTCCAGTTTAGATACCTGCTAGTGATGGATTTGCCCTTATCATTATTTGAAAGTTTGCATACTAATATCAAAGAAAAGGCTTCAAAAACAAAGGGAAAAAGGCACAATTATCCTGTCCACCCCTCCCACTGACCACATAGAAACTTCGTAATGTGGTTGTAACCATAGATAGAAGCTTGTTGCTGTTTTCCATTTACTAGAAACCTTATTCCAGTTTGTTTGGTTTTTAAAGCCACTAATCTTTTTAACCTTTTTATTTTGCCCTTAAAAGCTTTACTAGGACAGTGGGGAGAGAGGGAAAGGGTGGGGGGAGGGAGAGGGTGTGTGAGCGTGAGCGTTAAATGGCATCAACCACAGTGAAGGTGTAATGAAGGAAGGAAAGGGCCAGAATGAGTAGGGAAGAGAAAACATGAGCACAAGATGACAGTCCCAGAAAGCTGGGCTGGGCTAGGTCTGACAGGCTCTTTCTCTGCAGAAGGCAGGGAGGGGGTGCTCCTGAGGTTTGAGGGCTCTTGGGTAAGTACCACAGGGCACATCACAGCTCTCTAAAGGGTACTTAGAGCACTCCAGTGTTGATATTAGTTCCACATGTGTCCTTCAGATGTTCCTGTGAAAAGTCTTTCATCTTTTTCTTTTCAGATTTACTTATGTGATAGATGTTTTGCCTACATGTATGTATGCATACCATACATATGTTTGGTGCCCTGGAGTTCAGAAGAGGGTTCCAGGGCCCAGAACTAGAGTTACAGACAGTTGTGTACTGCCATGTGGGTACTGGGAATTGATCCCAGGTCCTCTGCAAGAGCAACAAGTGCTCTCACCCTCCGAGTCATCTTTCACCCTTCTTTCACCTTCCTTAAGCACAAGGCCAAATATGCAGCAAAGCCTCTTTCATACAGTTTGCTCTGGAATCCTCAATCTCACACCAAACTCCTGCTGGCTTTTCCTCCTGGTATCTGATTTGGGGAGATGTGTATCTTATCAGGCTTACTGCACATTCTGGTTCCAGTGTGGTCTCCTGTTACTCAGCTGTCTCCACCCAGACCTCAATCTTGTGTGTTTTTCCTCTGTTTATATCATTTTCCTAGCTAAGGCCACTCTTAGCTACCTCAGCTGTATCAGTTTTTTGGTTTTTTACTTTGTGTGTATGTGTACAAGCTATTTTAGAAATAAGATCCTTTGGCTTTGCTGAAAGGGCGGTGAGTCTCAAGAGGAATCTTTTAACAAATACAAGTCATTTCATGAATAAGACTTGGTAACTGGTTAGAAGTCCAGGTACAATGAAAATAAATGATCTCTAAAATGAATTATACTTCTATACAAAAACTAATTTGTGGGCTGGGAAGAAGGCTCAGTTAGTAGAATGCCTTTTAAGCAGACAGACCTCCATTCAGTTCCCAGAATCTACATAAAAGTGGGGATAGGGGTACATGATTAAAATCCCAGTGTTAGGGATTCAAGACAGTAGAATCCCTAGGGCTAGGTAGCCAGCCAGCCTAGTCTAGCTGGTGATCTCCAGACCAATGAGAGACCCTGGGTGAAAGGAAGTGGACTGTGCTCCTGAGGATCACCTCTCAGGTTGTCCTCTAGCCTACACACACACACACACACACACACACACACACACACACACACATGCATCCTGCCAACACATAGACACATTGGCATAAAAATTAATTTGTGTCTTTAGATCTTTTTAAAATTCAAAAGCTACATGAGAGTAAAGGCTGAATATTTAGTGTTAAGACTATTTGGTTCTCCTCATTGCATGGAGTTGTGACTACCTTGTTAGCATGCAGGGCTTCAGGCATGCTACTGCAGCTCTGGCTTAGTGTATAAGGGCCTTACAGACTGATTGAGGGAGGGCAGTACTGTGTTGTTGCCACAGCTTAAGACAAGTCCCTAGACATTCAGGGCTTCTTGTCAAACAAGGTAACATCCAATGTGCAATCAATGGCATTTGTACTAGGAAGCAAATCTACATTTACATTCTCTGAGCGTTTCCTAGCCAAGGTCAATACCCATGGATCCTTCATGACTACTGACTGATATGAACAGTGACAGTATTTTTAGATGGCACTGTGAATTAGGTTTAATTTCCCAAGTAAAACACTACTTACTAGTATTTCTGAATCATAGCTGGGAGTGTCCTATAGATATTTAATAGATTTTCAATTGGACTAGAAAAATTATTCTTGGTCATGGTTTATGTTCTCGACTTACAGTCATAGATTTTATTTTTAAATGGGAGACAATTAATGTCAGAAACAAGTGCTTTTAGCACAAAATGAAATCAAGGACTTAGGAGTCCATTTCCCTTACAAACAGAATAATTAGAAAAATGTCAGTGTAGTATGGGCCATGTCCTACACCAAACATTCTGAGCTAATTCACTAAACTATTAGTGAATTATAACCCATGAGTATAACAGGTAGCACATTAGAAACATGTGGCGAATTATATGGTGGCCCTGTTGTGATATCCTAAATCAATACCTTAGTTCTACTTCTTAGAAAAGATTTACTTATACATAGTGTTCATTCAAAATCTTCTGAGAAGAAATCACTCAGCAACTTGGCACACTGCAAGGTTTGTTCAGACTTAGTAAAGCACCAAACAAAATCAATCTCTGAAATCTCAGTGGTTCCCTTTGGGCATGAGTATGTGGGTAGAGCAAAAGCAAAGCACTGCAGAATGGTGGTATGCAACTTCCCACAGAGCTTGTCTGGGTGATGGAAGTGGTCAGATTTGTAATGTCTTAACACTTGGAGCAGAGCCACCAACAGAACCCTGAAAGGTCACATGGGAAGTCTGTTCTGGTATTTCCTCAAAGTTCACACAGTGTCAGGTCTTGCCTTATTTTTATTAGTATATATTCTATGGACATCTGCCCTGATACCACCTTTCCCATATGTATCTAATTCATCCCTGGACTCCACCTATCTCAGTCTGGCATATCCAGTTCCTCAGATCAGGTTAGTACTCTTCATTTATTTTCAGTAAAAGAAAAGACAGTAACTGGAAATGTCCTTCCTTTTGAAATAAACCCTTTGCAAGCAAAACTGAAAAGCGTATGACAAGAGTAACAGTAACACGGCTGCAGGACTGGCAAAGTAAAGTGAGCCATGTCCTTTCACCAAAGCAGGGCTTTTCTAAGCATGTGCTCACTCAGCACTAAGGCTCACTGTGAGGATGCTGGCCGAGACTGCCTGATCTTGGACAATGCCAGCAGTAGGGAATCTTACAATTTCAAAACTGCTTCCAGAGATGCTACTAGGAGCTCTTTTTTGGGACACGTGTCACTAAAGACACATTTACCTCAGAGAAAAAAAGTGATCTATGTTGAACAGGGTCCTGAGACAAGGTTCATAAAAAGGAACAGACAGGTTTTCTGCCTTTCCAACAGTGCCTCCTCCCTTATAAGGCACAGCTTTGTCACTAACTGCACTAACTGGTCTGCTTCTGGGAATGGAAGCCTATCATCTACATTTACCCAGGGTTCTTCTCTCTGAGTGAGACAAGTGGTGTTCTAAAAGGAATGCTCCAGGACCCAGTACTTGTGACATTATTAACTAGCAGTTAAGTGAAATTACCAACTCTGATTTTGTACCTCGACTAAAAACTGGATATTTATAAAGAACATGCCCACCATGTGAGTCTAATTGAAGTTTACACTGATACTTAATGAGCATTAAACACTCCTTTCCTGCCACAAGTTAGTTTTGTGCCTCAGTCTTACATTTGAACTGGGCTTTCATATCTTAGGTTCCCTAACCGAGAAGGTTGCTGGGTACTTGTGTGTCCCAGCCAAGTCCCAGCTACTCTGGGCCTACAAGTTCAGGAACAGCCTAGACAACATGATAAGATGCTATCTCAAAAACACAAAGAACTTCCTCTCCCCTCAAACTACAAGCCAGAGCCTGTTGCAATGTTTTAGGTAAGCTGATAATAACAAGGGCAGTAGTGATCACAGTAAGTCACAGCAGCTACCTTGGGCTCCAGGATCTACATGCTTATTGCAGTCCTCAAACTCAATGAGACAAGGGCATTAGCACTGCCCTCAGTTTACAGGGGAAACCATAGCTCTTGCAGGGTAAGTAACCTGTCCCATGTTAAGTCCATCTGCTATTAAAGATAGAACAGGCTTGAATAAAAGTTTGTCTGAATATGAAGCCTAAAAAAATTAATGAAATCATTTAATTAAGTCAAATATTTACATACACAAAGCCATCAAAATATCAGTGTTTAAATGAATGAAAACAAAAGATTTAATATAAACAAATAAATATGAAAATGTTTAAGGATATAAGTAATGTATCTTCTTACTGAATTCACCTATATTGCTTTGTTTTATGGTGAACACTAGATTCTCATTATCTTTTGCAGCAGTAGGAATAGAGCATTTTTAATGTAAAATCGTTTAGCATTTATCACATAGTGTAAAAATCTTTTACTATATTTATTGATCTGAATGTCAGGGATTAGATTATTATATGGAATTAAAATGACCAATATGACTTTGATAGTTAAGTCACATAGTTTTTTGTTTTTAAAAGTCTGACTTCCAAAGATGCTACATCAAAACTATCTCTTGCTTCATGTTCTGACATAGGCTACATAATTATCTTCACAGCATCAGTGACAGTTCTAGTTCCAAGTGTTACCATAGCAACTGCTCTGGGAAAACAGAACTAGTATGAGTGAGCAGTAACCTGATACTACAGTAACCCGCCCTCATTACAGTGTCTTCTCCTTTTACATGCATGTATTGATTGTAGCAAGATTTTTGCAGTTTCCTGAAAATGTTTTCTTTGACTTTTTTTTTTTAACTAAAGTCTTAGTCACCATTTAGTTTTAATAGGATCTTCTACCCAAGAAATAATCAAATCCACCATCAAAGGCAAGAGCATACTCTTATGTGGTCAAGGATTTTTACTGTTCTGACTTACAAAAAATAGTTAGTAGATAAGCACAATACAGAAATATCAGTGTACTCTTTCTTACCTGATACTCAATTGCATTTCATAAGCATAGGGTTCTTATTTTTTAGAAACATAAAGACAAAGCAAAGATTTACTGTGCTGAATCCTAACAGCCTGTGCTTGCTAGATTACCTCTTTTATATATACATTCATCCATCTCAGGTGCAAAACTGTTAACACTGGCTCAAAATATTAACTTTTAAAGGTTCTAATAAAATCCTGCCTTTCGATGAGACAATGTGAAAGGCAGGACTGCCTGCCACTCATCATTCAACAAGAACGTCTCATAGCTGGAGGACAGGTATTGTTCACAACATGAAATAACCAAGGCACAACTGGGGCGAGACTTTCTTTTCCCAGTTTTACTCCTTCTCACCTGCTCTCAGAATTTAATACATTCCTACTTTAGAAAATCAGTACCCTCCCAACTTAAAAATTATTATTTAAAATATTTTAAATTGTATCTTTTTCTAAATTCATGAAATTAGATCTCTGACATATTTCCTCAATATTGGTGAAAACTAAGGGTTTTTTTGTTTGTTTGTTTGTTTTAGTTTTTTGTTTTGGTAGCATTTGAGATGCCAGAGAAATCTGAAGGCTGAAGGATTTTAGATTGTCTGATTTTGGAATTAAAGATTTACTGATTTAAAAAGATAAATCTCTAAGACGATTTATACACAGGTCTTAATTCATTTACTAAACCCAGAAAGCTGGATGTTCTGGGAGAGAACAGGCTACAGTAGCCCTTACCTCCTGGTGGCGGCTTGCTTTTAGAGGTGAGGATGACAAAACCAAACCCTTCATTTTCTTTCCTCTGTAGGATAACGTCATAGGCCTCCTGTGGGGCAGACCTTATTGAAAGTTCTGCCCGATTCAGGCGAGGAGATCCGTTCTGTGAGAAGGCTTGAGGGCTTTCATCCTCGGGTTGTTTCTCTATAATAAACATCAGTTTTAGTATTTACAGAAAATAGCATAGAAAATAGTTAAGCGCTAGGTAAGTATTTTAGAGCTGGTCTATAAAATAAATTTCACTTCTAATAACATAAAGAATAGAAATGTAGTATGTTGCCCATCTTCCCTGAGAATATTGGGCCTAATCAAAGTACAGGTATAGGCAGCAGAGGGTCTATCTGATTCCTAAATACTTAAAATACACAACAGATAAACTACATATGACCTAATGTCATTTCACTTTCGAGAAAGTTCTTCAAAACCTCTACAAGATTAGTTAAGAAGAACTGTTGAGCCAGTGAGTTAGCTCACTTGGTGAAGGCATTTGTTGTCAACATGCACACAATAAATAAGTAAAGAAATAAAACTAAAAAATAAAGAAAAGTTATTTTTTAATAAATGAACTATTAGAATTGCTTCAGTTCTTTGACGGTTATAAAGTTTTAACAAAAGTAGATGATAGAAGTGACACAGTAAATTTTCTTTGAAATTAACTGTAATATAATTTAGCACAGGGACTGATGATCATAGATGTCTGTGGAGGTGAAAGCTCCCAGATGCTGCCCCAAACCATCTGCTATCTACACAGGATGTTTCTTATATAGGTGTTTTATAACTGAAGTTTCTTGGTTGACAAGATCAGCTGAGTTCATCATGATACCCCATATGTAACAAGTTTTTCGTGTGAATGGCATAGTCTTCTGGGTATAAAGTCAAATGGAATCCCCTGCAAAGGGCAGTTAGCCTATACCTTTTTGCTGCTTTTCAATGATATACAAGAATTACAGAATAAAGTGGGGGCTTTAATTGACTTGGAAAAAAAAGAGGAAAGGCTTGTTTGTGTGACAACTTGGTCAGACATCACTAAGAATCCTAGTGTACTACATTTCTTAAAGACACATTTATAAAGTCCCTTTGGCTCTATATTTGCTTGATGTTAAGAATATTTTAGCTCCTGAAAAAACAGCTCAGTAAAGTTTCTGGACTATGTTGAGGAGCCAGAGACAGACAAGATCCCTGGAGCTTGCCAGCCTAGTCTGTAAAAAAGTTCCAGGGCAATGTAATACTCTGAAAAAAAAAATGATGCTTTAGGAATAACCCTCTAAGGCTGTCCTCTCTGTGCACATGCCTCCCCCTAGAGACATGAGAACACAGGCATATTTTAAAAGAACATGGTGTAGGCTTCCTGTCTACACTGGTGCCCAGAGCAGTCCTAGGGCTCTACACCCAATCCTCCAAAACCCAGAGGAGGCTAGACTCCAAGGAGCTCTAACACGCCCAGGATCGTAGGTATCTAATATGGGGAAGAGGGCATGTTTGTGTTTTTTTCTGCAGGATGCTGAAGGAGCATGATGGCCGCCAGAGTGATGGATGTGCTGATGCCAGGAAAAGGAACGATGCTGACCTGTGAGCTTGCTGAGTACCCTGACAATGGTGACTGGGAAGCTGTATTGGACATATGTTCCCGACCCACCTTTGCTTACCTATACCCCTGATGGGACAAGCTGCCTTGCCTCAAATTTTTAGACCTCGTGGAACAGAGAATCAAAAAGAGAAGTTATAATGACTCTTGTATTTTTTTCTTTCTTTTTTTTCGAGACAGGGTTTCTCTTTATAGCCCGGGCTGTCCTGGAACTCACTCTGTAGACCAGGCTGGGCTCGAACTCAGAAATCCGCCTGCCTCTGCCTCCCAAGTGCTGGGATTAAAGGCATGCACCACCACTGCCCGGACAACTCTTGTATTTTTGTGACCAGTTATTTGGACTCAATCATGTACTGGTCTAGAAATCAATCCAATATTGGAAATAAAAATCTTCATTTGGAAGGCTGGTTCTGAACATTTTCAGAGACATATTTGGAAGTTACCTGCAGTTCTCTGTGATGTTATGTCAGCAAGAGATAAAGTTGGGGCAGGATCTGGATTTCAAATAAGTGTTAGTACATGTGTTAAGGCTCTTTTAATTGTCAAGTTAAAATTACTTTTGTTTCTTCTACAGTATTTAATGTAAGTTGCATTGATTATACACTTTCTAATTGTGTTAGTGTGTTGAAACCTGGCATGTCAGTTACAGAGGTCTAATAACCAGCTTTTGTTTTATTGCCTTGAGTATCACAGAACCTTGGTCTTCTGAAAAAAGCTTTCAAGTACTGGAAGAAGTGTGTCAGGCTTTAAGTAGAAGCAAGAGGGTAGTCAGCTTGATTATTGCTGGTATAACAGCTTTAATTGCATTAACTGTGAATACCACTGCTTGCTTCTGCAATTACTTTGACACAAGAAATTAAGACAGCTACTTTTGTTAATCATTTAGCAAAAAATTTTACTAATATGTTGAATATACAAGAGGATTTAGATAGGCATTTGGAACAATGGATTGATGTTCTTTATTCTATTCAAATTATTGGAAGGAGGTTCAGAGTTTAAGAGTAAGGAGCCATCTCGAGTGTCATGCTAAATATCAACGGAGTTGTGTTACTTCTAAAATTTACAGTGGTAGTCATTATAATTAGAAAAAAGTTCAAAGACACTTGCAGTATATTTGGCATAAATCTAACACCTCTCTGGATGTTTTAATTTTGCATAGTGAGCTTATGAATTTCAAGAATGCTGCTCTGCTGAGCATTGATATAGCAGATACTGCTGAGAAAATTACCCATGGCCTGAGGTCAGTATTTCTATTTTGGTCAAGCTTCAAAAATGGCATATATAGCTTGACCATGCTAGCCCCTTTTGTCCTGGGAATACTTTTATTCCTGCCCATCTTGTTAAAGCTTGTCTTTAACAACATCAACATGTTAGCAGCCAAAGTACATGGCTTGAAACTGAAAATGGACCCCCACACAGAGTTACAGGCTTGCAAGCCAAGAATGGGTAAGATTCTGCACAGAGCCTTACCAACCTAAGACAGAATGATAATGCATATTCCATAATGGGTAAGGAAGGCATTCTTGTTAGAATGACCTAGGACAGGCTTAGTCTTGTTTATGAAATAAAAAAGGGGGAGAGGTGAAGAGCTTTTGAGGCTGCTAAGCAAGAATCTGACATGGGCCAAGGACAAGGAAGTGGGCTGCTTGGCAGGAATATGACATTAGACTAGAACAAAGAAGTAATTTTAGGCAGGAGTCTAAATCTTAGGCTAGAACAAAGAAGTAATCTCAGGCAGAAATCTCAATCTTGGGCTAGAACAAAGAACTAATTTCAGTCAGGAATCTAAATCTTAGGCTAGAACAAGGAAGTAAGCTTCAGTTATGAAAAGGACTCTGGGCTAGAGAGGGAAGTTGGCTCAGATACTTTGGTCATCCTGATAATTCCTTAGAAACACGGAATTTTATTGCCTCGCTTGTTCTTTGACTACTTGTGTTTATTGTCTTGCTTGTTCCTTGACTATTTGCATCTACTACTGTATTGCTAGTTCCTCAACTTAGAACTGACCTTAATACTTGCATGTAATTAAAATGGTATAAAAGCAAAAAGGAGGAGGGGGAATGGGTAGGGTATTTCTAGAGAGGGGAAATGGGGAAAGGGGATGACATCTGAAATGTAAATAAATAAAATATCCAATAAAAAAAGAACATGGTTTAGAATCTAAACATAATAATATACCAACATCCAGTTATTACTGAGCAAACAAGGGTAGGGATTCTTTTCCTATTGGAATTAATTAGCTAGGTCTCTAATAATATCAAATTAACTAGAAAACTTCATGGCGTGTTCCTTGTGAAACTTTTCAGGTTTTTACTAACTCAGCACAACCAATGTGAAGAAGCAAAACTGCATGAAGACGTAGATGAAGCTGCACTGGCAGGTCTTTTGTCACATTGCTGCAATCTAGCTCAGGGACAGACCAGGGACTTAACACGTGTTCAGCATGAGGTTCAATCCCCAATACCAAAAGAAGGCAAGTGATATTAGTGCTCAAGTTAATTAACATTTACTGATATCTACTTGTCAGGCAGACTTTCTCCTAGGTGCTAGAGTGAGAGATGATAGTAAATAGCTCCATCTCTTCATAAGGCTTAATTTCTTGTGCTACAAAACACACTCCCTCCCCTCTCTCTCGGCAAGAATTCACTTATAAAATCCTCTACAGCAGGACATGGTGGCAGAGGGGGATAGATCTCTGTGTTGGCTAGCCTGGTCTACATAGTGAGTTCCAGGCTAGCCAGGGCTACCCTGCTTTCAATAAATCATCCTATTCAGTATTCACAAAGGTGTCGATAAGAAACTACAAGATCTGTACATATTTGATTGTCATGGTTTAGATGGTGGGCTCTGCAATTAAAAGTTTTAAACCTAGACCTATTACTACTGCCTGTGAACCTTTCTGTCAATGACTGTATATGATAATAATTACACTATAGAGTCTGGGGGTCCAAAGAAAATAACTGATGCATCTGATACATAATAAGCTCCAACAATATTAGATTATATTATACCAACACTTGCTTTTTTAGTACACATGCACATGTACTGGTGTGGGCACAAATGGAGGCTGGAGGACAACTTTGTATGTCAGGGTCTTCCACTGGCCTGGAGCTCACCAACTAGCCCAGACTAGCTTGCCAGCAAGTCCTAGGATCTTCCCTCTCTGCCTCCCCAACAATAGGATTATAAATCATGGCACCATGTCTGGCTTTTTATGGGGCTATGGAGATAGAACAAACACAGGTCCTCATGCCTGTAAGGGTAAGAACCTTACTGGCTAAGTTATCTTTCCTGGCCCTATACCGAAATTTTCTAAAGAGAAACATCCTATTATCTATGAATATTTGGGATTTCATCACAATCAAGCCTTTTGATATATTTAGGTAGGGGCTATCTTAATATGATAAAATAACTATTTATTTATTTAAAATTAAACTGATACTCCCATTTACAGTAATATATTGGTAAAATTGATTAATATGATAATATAACTTAATATAGCAGACCAAAATTTATTTCTACTTTGGAAATCTATTTCTGGATCTTTTACACTACAAAGCTTTTTGCAATTTGCTTTGAATTATCCCAAAAGTATCAGCATATACACTGTTGAATATTGTAGAACACCTCATAAAACCAGAGCAAGTGGATTCCTAATTTTTAGTGCTGAAAGTCCTTTACATACCTCCATAGAAGATCTTCCTCCTGACAGTTAGTAACACATGGCCATTTCGAGCAGCAGTGGTCATTAAGTCCAAGACTTGCTTGTGTGATTTTCCTTTAACAGGAATACCATCAATACACATCAATTCATCAGCAGCACGGAGCCTACCGTCCTTTTCAGCTGCTCCCAGGGGAATGATGGCCCCAATATATATCTGTAAGATAGTACAGTATAGATTGGTATACAGTTCACTAAGATCAACTTTAGAGTTAAAGACCTAATCTATGAAAAGGCATACTTCAGAAAGGTGATATTTCAGAAAATACATCTGCTCCAAAGTGGTACTTCAAATACCCACACTGTGTTCTGTAATTCTAGATCGCCAGGGTTGAGTCCAAGGAAAACACAAAGTTGCTTAAGAACTTAAAAAGCACCCCCAACTTCTCCACCACTACAGTGTGACAAAACAGACAGACATGCTTAAAAGCAGAGTGGAGGGGTAGGGGGATGTTCTACACATCATTGTTCACGCCACCAGGGTCATTCTTATGATTCTCTCGTATATACCACGGTCAATAATACAAGTTTGGGCCATATACACAAAAAATATTTCTTGTTCCTAAAATGTCAGAGGACACATGGAGGTTATGGGTCATTGTATGGGTCAGAGCCCTGTGCCTGCTGGACCCAGTTCATTCTGTTCTCCAGCAATTAGAACTCTGTAATTTTTTTAAAAAAATTTTTTATTGGATACTTTATTTATTTACAATACAGATGTCATCCCCTTTCCCCATTTCCCCTCCCTAGAACCCCTATCCCATCCCACCTCCTCCTTTTTGCTTTTATACCATTTTAATTACATGCAAGTATTAAGGTCAGTTCTAAGTTGAAGAACTAGCAATACAATAGATGCAAATAGTCAAGGAACAAGCAAGACAATAAACACAAGTAATCAAAGAACAAGCGAGGCAATAAAATTCCGTGAACACTGTTTCTAAGGGCTTTATCAGGATGACCAAAGTATCTGAGCCAACTTCCCACTCCTAGCCCAAAGTCCTTTTCATAACTGAAGCCTACTTCCTTGTTCTAGCCTAAGATTTAGATTCCTGCCTGAAATTACTTCTTTGTTCTAGCCTAATGTCAGATTCTAGAACCCTGTAATTTTAGGGTACTTTTACAACTACTAACATTGATGTTTAGAAGAGAAAGGTTGTTCACAAGTTATTGAAGATAAATTCTTAAATTGTCTAAGTGACTATCGATAAAATAAAAAGCAATAAAAAATTCTTATGCTATCAAAACCAAAGTATCTGACATTTGCTTTGTGACAGCAATGGGCCTTAAGTTCTAAGTTTCCAATGATCAATGTCATTGTAAGCTATTTTATTACAAATATTATACAGCACTTAGAAATAGAAGCCTTTCACATTTAAAGGACTAAATTCCTAAGAGCAACAAAGCAGGACTTCTATATTATATGTAACAAATACACATGTTCTTAAACTCTAGATTGTATTACTTCTCTGACATTCAACACTAAGGCAAAATGTAAAACCAAATCTCACTGTTTGTTTTCTAAATTAATCCACATAAAATTCTGGACTTTAAATGCTTTATAAATATATCCCTTGCATCTTCTAGAATTTTAATTATTTTATATTTTGCTAATGCCAGAGCTAACAAGAAAACAACAGGCAAAATGTTAAGCCCTGTGCCAGCTTTCTATGGAGCAGTCTGAAGACAAGCTATTGTGTAAAGCAGACACTGAACTACAGGCTTCTGAGATAAGGAAAATGCCTTAGACTCTGTCTAGTAAAGGCAGACAGAATTAGTTCAAATAAGCTTTTTCTATGATACTAGGAATCAAAATCAGAGCCCCATGCCTGCTAGACACATACAGATCTATCACTGAGTTGCAATTCTAGTTCCAAATAAGCTTTGTTTACTTACAAAGAACAGAAGAAAATTAATTGATGTTTTGAGCTAAATGCTCAGTTTTAAATATATGATTTGTTTGTTTGGTTTTTTTGTTTGTTTGTTTTTCTGAGGCCGAGTTTCTCTGCATAGCTTGGATGTCCTGGAACTAGCTCTATAGACCAGGCTGGGCTAGAACTCAGAGATCTGTTAATATATGGTTTTTAAGGTTATGTCACACTATGTTAATTTAAGAGACAATGACAGACTTAGAAATATAGTATTTACATCAGTAAGATTATTTATTAAAGGAAAAAAAACTTAGTAAAGTTAAGTGGGGAGGGAAACAAAACAAAAACTGCCACTGCAGTGGTCTGGTGAGCCATGTCTCCCCCCGGCCTCCCTCTCTGAACACTTGGTCCCTAGTGATGGCACTTTTCAGGAAAGTTATGGTACCTGTGGAGCTTTGTAAGAAGAAGTGCATCACTGGGAGTGGATTTTGAGAATTTATAGTCATGCCCCACTTCCTGTTTGCTCTCTGCTTCCTGCATGTAAATGCAAATGTGATCTCTCAGCTTCCTGCTCTGGCCACCTGCTCCATGACTTCCTGCCATTATAGACTCTCCCTTGGGAACTACATGCCAAATCAATTCTTCTTTCTCAGTTGCCTAGATCATGGTACCTTATCACAGTAATAAAAAGTAACAAACACAACCTATATTCCACTAAATCTCCATTCAAGAATATTAACTAGAACAGTGAGTTGGGTGTGATGGTCACACATTTAATTCCAGAAAGAGAGGCAGTGGCTGGATGCTCTCTGTGTCTCTGAGGCCAGCCTGGTCTGCACGGGTAGTTCCAGGCCAGAGGCCACATAATGTGACACTGTCTCAAAAAACCCAACCCCCAACCCAACCCAACCCAACCCAACCCAACCCAACCCAACCCAACCCAAAGCCCCAGGACCATCACTGTCCCACAGTGTGCACTTACAGACTGGTCAGGTCCATCTCCTCCCAGTACCCTGAAGCCAAACCCTGATTCTTGTTTCCGAAGAAAGACATCCAGATCTTTGGTGTTTGGTGCTAAGGAAAATAAGAATATGTGAATTTAATTTATTTTAAAAACATTGAAATAAAGCCCAGTATTTGATAGAAAAATATTATAGAGCATTCAAAAACTATAATCCCAGAACATCTGATATGTGAAAATACATGTTGAGAGCTTATGGAAATTTCTGTTTCAAAAGCTAAACAAAACTCTGTCAAGGCAGATTAGATGACCATCCCCACTCCAGCCTCTCAGTGTTACACTGCCACTAGCTTCTAATATTGTCCAATCAATATTGCAACATTAACTTCAGAATTAGCCAACTGAAAGTGCAAATGATTTAAGTTAACAAACATTTTAACAGGGTACTTTAAATCCTATGAAAAGAGAGCCCATAAAATGCCTTATTTTTACTCATAAGCAAATAGGTTTGTCTAAGAAAAACTATTTAATATGAGCTATTTACTTAACCTAAATGTGTAAAATGTTAGTATTTTTTTTTTAAAAAAAGAGAGAAATGGGTGTGTATCTCCTAATGATCCCATTTTCTAGGTTGGTAAACTAAGGGCCTGAATAACTCACCTGTTGTCTTCCAATAACTGGTAGAACTAAGATTTAAACCCAGCTTGACTCCCCAGATGCCAGGCCTACCCCCACAATCTTGTCCCTAAGGAGCTCGATGCATTGAGAATATTTATTCATAAAAGCCTATTTTATGTCTAAGATTCTGTCTCTAGGAAAATATTACCTTTATTCATAAGGAAGATGAATTTACTAAGAAGGAAAAAATATAGAAACTGTCAAGAAACTACATAAAAAGCAAGTAAAACATGGTATAGAGTAACTCCCTGGCAATTCTTTGGAAGCAGTATCTTTGGGTGGGTACTTCCTACCAGAACCAGAACTTTAGGGTGGTTGTAGAGGCGGTTGCTAAGTGGTGAATCGCTGCCCAACACGAGTGAGGAACAAGGTTGTCCGTCCAACTACCAGCAGCAACTACATCACACAAAAACCCAGCAGATAAAGCCCTGGAATTAGACGAGTCAGACTCACAAGGTGACTTAGTATGTCCCTTGCTGTGACTCATGGAGAAGTGGAAGAGGTGAAGGAGAGAATCAACTTCATAGAGTTGTTCTCTGACCTTGACACCCACATGTGTCTGTGGTATGTATGTACTCATACACGTCACACATATATACACATACAGTAATAATAAACTAATTTTAAAAAAGAAAAGGAAGAGAATCCTTGAGTCAAACTCATTTGTTTTATAGTGGGCCCAAAGCCACTGCAGAGTTTATACCAGTATTAAGAATATATCAGACAATGAATGGACAGCCTGAAGAAAGAGGTTCTACACATAGTTTAAATTATTGCTTTGCTAGGCTTGTAGCTGGTTTTCTCCCCTCCTTTCTGAATATGGCAGGCAGGCACCAAGATAAAGATGTACAACTACTTACATACACATCAAGCCAGTTACACACACTATTTCCACTTGTGTATTCCTGTTACAATGCAGATAAAGCTCTATTTCCCCGGTAATGTATTTCTTTTATCCACCTTACATCCCAATTGCAGTTCTTACTCCCTTCTCTATTTCTTAGAAACAAGCAAATTTTTAAAACTCAAGCCTAAATAATCCTGAAACTTTACTTTGGAGAAGATTTATCATCAGTAACTAAATTAGTGTAAAGGGATACTTCATAATTGTATACTTTTTCTTCTCTTCCCAGTTGACTCCTTTAAGAAGTCTGCTGTGGCTTTCTCTTACATACCACACTGATCACCCTCCATCCTCCAGGCAGAAACATCTTTATAAGACAAAACTAGCATGATCTTCCCTACAGCCAAGTGTACTCTGAGGTTCTCTTTTATTCACCCAGTTTCAGCTTCCTTTTCTGCCGTCCACGATCTGTTGCGCTCTTCCTCCGGCTTTCCTGCCCACTGCAGCCACACTGCAGATCACAGGCCAAGGAAGCCAGTGTACAGTGGCTCCTCCCTTTGTCTTCTTCATAACATCTCATCCTTGAAGGCTTACATGTGTTTCCTGTATAAAGCACTGTCTGATGCTATGTACCTTCCATGCTGATAAAATGGCTGTTTCCTACTCTGCATCCCAAAGTATCCAGTGTAACTTTCTACCACTGTCCCTGCTAGGTTATATGTACCTGTTCTGATCCCCATCGCCTGGGTTATGAGCCCAGCACACTTCTGCTGCACCACTCTGCTTGTGCTATGTATGTTTATCCGATCATGTATTTGTCTGTTCCATTTGGATTTAATAAAATTTCTACATGCATTATGTAGCAGATGTGCAGCTTGGTTTTCACGTGGGTCCTGAACAACTGGACTGGGGGTTGTCCCAAAAGATGCTGTCTGTCTGTGAGATATGTTCTTCTAGCTGGGCTGCCTTGTCTGACCTCACTGGGAGAGGATGTACCTAGCCCCACAGAGACTTGATGTGCCAGAGTGGAGGGATACCTAGGGGGACCCCTACCTGCTCAGAAGAGAAGGGAGGGGGGATGAGAGAAAGGATTGTGAGAGGGATGTAAAGTGAATAAAAAAAATTTCTAGGTGCAGTTAATTATTTTTCTCTATATTCCAATTTACCTAACATGGTATCTGGTGGACAGCTTGTACTTAATTCATGGTTTTGATAAAAAGGAATGAATATTGAACACATTCAGTAAAGGCTCAGAATCACATTAGAATGGGAATGAAGGAATAATATCTCAATATGTTTGTAAAGGATGGGAGGGTTCCAATTTTAAAATAATGCAAATTGATCTTATTACACACTCCTCTGAAATATTTCACAACTACTTACGTTTATCTTCATACAAAGTCTTAGATTTCAGGTAGACTTCAGAAGGATCCAATTTCGGGGATCCTGATCTGATTATGCTGGGCGGAAAAGGCATAGGCTGGGGAATAGGCTCATTTATAGTCTCCAAACTTCCTGAATTTTCCTTTGTATCTGTTTTCTAAAATGGAAATAAAAGGGCCTTACTTAGTACTTTAAAAATAAGATGGCTGGCTATTTTGCAGAACCATGGTGTAAGTTGTGGGTGTTAACTAAGCAGACTGTATAGGTGGCAAAGTTACAGAAGCCTGGTTGTATGTCCACAGACTCACTTACACAGCAATGTCTGTGTGGTTAAAACATATTTAACTTATTAAGAGTTTATAATGATTCAACTGAAGGGCTCTGGTTTATGTTTAAGCAGTCTTATCCTTTCCTTTCACCACCAAGACACAAAAAGACTTGGAGATGAAGATAATTAAATACAAGATAGCTTCTAAAGAAAGCAAGGGGAAAGTTCCACCTCCCACTCAGCAGTTTTAATTCCCAGTGACAATGTTTAAGATAATATTCCTTTAAAGAAACTGGGTTTGGAGTGTTATGCCTCCTGATGTATGGCAAAACCTCTACTGATCAATGCAAATCCATCTAGGAAAACATCCATTTTGGCCAGTCAGTCAGAAAAGAAAAAACAAAATACAAATATAACTTTCCCAAAGCAGTCAGGCAGTTGTTTCTTTATTTTATTCATCCTCACCATCATTGTCCTCATGATTTATGGTGTGTGAGTGAGTGCACAGAGTGAGGTCAGAGGACTCCTGTCAGGAGGTCAGCTCTCTCCTCCCTGTAGGTTCTTCAATCTAACTCAGGTTGTCAGGCTGCTAGAGCAAGAACTTTAATCACTGAGCCATTTCACTGGCTCCGAAGTGAGTTCTTTAATAACAAATTTAAATACAAACTTCAAAACTAGCCTAAAATGAGCATTTGAGATCAGCTCTGCTCTCCTAGATTTTTGTTGAGAGGAATCGTCACAGGCATATATAATTACTAATGCTGACTAGAATGCAGGGACAAGCGCTGCATCACAGAGAGCCCCTCACTGACCTAGACTCAGTGAGATGGCAGCAAGGTGACAGTCACCTCCCCTTCCCCCACATGCTCTAGGATTCTGTCAGCATCCATAAAGGTCACCAGAGCCTTCCATCATTGTCTTCAGTGTCACCATGCAAGGGAACTTACTATGAAACACAGAACTAAAATGGTTGCTAAGAGGCAGGAGAGGAATGCAGAAAGTACAGTGCAATCTTGACTGACGGGACAGAAAGAACCTCTGCTCATGCTGAACCTAATGGAACAGAGAGACCATAACAAAGCAGACCCTAAATGAACCCCCATTCCAAGTCTCACCCCTGCATGCCCTGATCCAGTCAACAGAAATGTTTGCAGACTTAGTGTGTTGGAAGGAATTAACCTATTTAGTACTCTGTGTTCTTTCCTTTAAAAACCTAAGGCTTTTCATAGAAACCAGCTTTCTATTCCAAATAAGACAATCATCAACTAAGCTGAGGTTTTAAGTATAATTGTCATTATATCCATGTAAGTACCCACACATGTATGTTACGCCTAGGAGAGTTTCTTCCGAAATAATAGTGCTACTTGGCACAGTCATTTTAATGTCCATTTTCTCCATATGGATCTTTAAGTAGGCTTTTCAGTTATTCAAAGGAATAACAAAGAAGACACAGTTTCAGAGCCAATCGTCTTATCACTTGATACAAGAATGTTTAGCTCAGAAGGTAATAATTATTTTGGAAAATTTTGCTTAAATTCAGGATCATTTAAGTCTGGGGATTTACAATCTCGATGAAATTATGGTCAACTAGTGTGTGGTCTCCTTGGGTACCAGCAAGATGTACTGATGGCTTGCTATCTGTCCTAATAGTCAGCTACTTCTTCCCTGGCTTCTCTGTAACAAACTAAAAGGATGTTTACACAGGTTCTTCAACTGCCCAGTTTACGACCTTGAGAGTAGGGCCATTGGTAATCTGGGCCTCTAGTGTTCTTCCAGTAGCCAGCCTTAACCAGTCTAGCACAGCCTTCAAAGGGAGTTTCCTACCAACATCTGGGGTTTCTGATCTAAGTCTAGGGCAATATGCCTCTCTCTGATTTCTCACAGCCATTTTCATAGCAAGAAGCTGCTCTGCAGAAAGGAAGAAGGCAGCTCGTTCAGGGTGTGAGAAAAGCACTGGAGGACCACCATAGTACTCACCATTTTGGCAGTTTTAGTTGGTGAACAAGGACCTAAGATTAAAACAAAACCATAATTTAAAAACAGAAAATGTTCTTAGACCAAACATTAATAATGTCTATGATGAAACTTAAATTCTATCTAGTATCACCTATGTGTCAGGCATGAAACATCTATTATCTTCAACTTCACAATATTCCTGAGGCATAAATGCTAGAACCATTTAATAGTTGAGGTTCCTTAAATCACAGAAATAGTAAGCAGGAGGCAGAAAACTGACATTAACACATCTAATATCAAACAATGGCCCTGTATTATATTTGTTAGAAAACTCTCAAGCACTCAGAAAGATATTTCCTCTAAAGATCTGTTTATGTGTTTGATTATTTATTTTGAGTGTGTGTATTATGTGTGCAGGTGTGAGTGTGTACATGTATGTGTGTGAGTGTGCGTGTCTGTCTGTGCATGTATGTGTGTACTGTAGCTTGCCATCTGCTTTAGCTACTTCTTCCAGTTCCTCTGAAACAAACTAGAAGGATGTTTACAAAGGTTTTCAATTATCCACTTTATGATATGGAAGACAGGATGGTTAGTAATGTGTACACATGGAGGTCAGAAGAGGTTCCTGGATGTCTTCCTCTACTGCTCTTGCCCTGTCCCCTTGAGGCAGAGGCAGGGTCTCTACCTGAACCAGAGGCTCACATTTTCTCAGGTAGGCTGGAGGTCAGTAAGCCCTCATGATCCTTCCTTCTCCATCCCCTTCTGAGCTAGGCTTATAGGCATGCATGGGTTGTCTGGCTTGCCAGTATCTGAACCCCACTGAACCACCTTGTTAGCCCTATCACAAAGATGCGTTCTAAGCTGGCTCTGAGAATATTGTACTATATCACTTGGAAAAACACCAAAAGGGGTCAAAGAAATGAGAATAATGAAAACTTCTCCTAAGATGTAAAGTAATGTTGTATCTCAAATATAAAAACTTAGAGTCAGGGTGATAAGAAAGAAAGCCTAAACACTAGTCATTCAATGGCATGGACTTAAGAAAGCCTACTGAAATACAACTTTGTAGTTAGTCTTTAAAATTAGATTCATAATGTCTAGGAAAAGTTCATGTCAGTTGAAAACCTTGAAAAATTAAAAATTTCACATTTTTTTTCACATAAGCACTGTGAGATTTAAATAACACAGACAGATCATAGAACTTAAGATATGGTTAACACCAGGTTAACACTTCCCTGGTGTTTTACTCATACACAAAAATGTTAGCATTTCAATTCTCTAGTGTAGTACAGAGTTCCCAATGAAACACCACAGGCTAAAAAGTCAATTTCTACTATTGTTATCAACAGAGAGAGTGAAATTAAGAGGATGTATTTTATTTGATATAGCATAGTACCATGACTTTCTCTAGTCATTAAAATTATATATCAAATTTTAAAAAGACTATCATGAGAAAGAAATTATATTCATAATGGACATGAATGAAACCATCAATAATCAACACAGAGCTAAAAAATATACCGCTGCTGAAACACGCAGACGGAGCCACAGGACAATGCACAGGGAAATCTGTCTGACCTGGAAGAGCAGGTGATGCTTGTAATAAGAATCCTCCTGGGGTGTTACTCACCTCCTCTTAAGATAAGCAATGGAACATCTGCACCTACTGGGAACTGCTTTAGGACTTCTACGACTTGGAGATGTGTTAAATTCTGCACATTCTGATGGTAAATTTCTTTGATGATATCCCCTTTTTGAAGGCCTTGACACCACTGGCTATCCAATATCATTTTCACCTTCTGTCCAGTTGGGCTGTCAGCAATTGCAAACCCAAAGCCTTTGGGGCCCTTAATCAGGGGGATAGTCACTAGTTCAGGCTGGGAGCTGCCTGATGATGCCAGGGATGCTCTCTGTTCACTTGAATCTGATGGACCATTGAGACGATCACTGGCCAAGATTTGTCCTGATTTTCCATTCTGATCCAAAACCATTGTTCCCAGTTTAAAGTCCTGAGTATTCATGCATGTCTCTCCCTTTGTTAAAGATTGTCCATTGATGACAGGGGTAGCAGCAACAATGTCCACAACAGGATCTTCACTGTCATCAGGAAGTGGATAACCACGGCATAAAGTAAGGTTGACATACTGGTTGACAGGTACCAGCTGAAACATCTGGACAACATCTGCATGGGTGTGACCAAGGACACAGTTGCCATTGATGTCTACAATAACATCACCTGATAAAATATAATCATGTTAAAATATTAAAACCACCAAACAAGTTAATCTTTTTGTTGAGGGAAAGGGCAAAAACAAACTCTGAAACTACATTTGAATTCCAAAACTCTCTAATTGTTCTTACGTGTTGAAAAGAGATTTGCAATACATATATGTCCAATGTTATGACTGAGCTCTAAAAAGAATATATACAAATATCTGCATCTTTTAAGATTTATTTTTAGGGCCTGGAGAGATGGCTAAGAAGTTAAGAGCACTAGCTGGACTCCAGAAGTCCTCAGTTCAATTCCCAGTACCTACATGGTGACTCACGACCAACTATAAAGTGATCTGATGCCCTTTTCTGGTGTACAGGTGTACATGCAATAGAGCACTCAAAAATTAACTTAAAAAAAAAAAGGTGAGATGCATTCAGGGTGGTCATACCATCTGCAGACACAAAATCCTGAGACTATTGCTGATGCAAGATGTACTTCCACACAGAAGCTTGGTATGGCTGTCTTCTGAGAGGCTCTACCAACACTTGACCAATACAGATGCAGGATGAGACCCCAAGGGAAGAGCTAGGGGAAGGACTTGAAGGAGCTGAAGGGGATTGAAACCCCATAGGAAGAACAATATCAACTAACCAGACCACCCAGAGCTCCCAGAGACTAAACCACCAACCAAAGAGTACACACAGAGGAACCCCTGGCTCCAGTTGCATTTGTACAGAGGATGGCCTTAACTGGCATCAGTGGGAGGAGAGGCCCTTGGTCCTGTGGAGACTTGATGCCCCAGCAAAGGGGAATGCTAGAGGGGTGAGGCAGAAGTGGGTGAATGGGTAGAGGAGCACCCTTGTGGAGCCGTGGGGGAAGGGGAAGAGGGGGACTGGATGGGAGGGGGTTGTGGAGGGGTAACCGGGAAAGGGATATCATTTGAAATGTAAACAAATAAAATGATTAATAAAAAATAAGGCAGTATACTCATATACATAAAATAAATACATTTTAAAACAGATTTGTTTTAATATTCTCATTTACTTGTTCTGAGTGTGTGTCTGTGTCAATGTATATATCACATGTGTGCAGTAGAGACAGAAGACAGGAGAGGGTGTTGGGTTCCCTGAAGCTGGAGTTACATACAATTGTCAGCTACTGGGAAGTGAGCAACCTGGGCTCCCTGAAAGGTCAGCCAAGTGCTTTTAAACACTGAGACATCTCCTAAATGTCAAATTACTAATTATCTTAACATCAAAGTGTAATAATCTCAAAATTCAAGTCTATCATTTAAAAATCCTCCAAGTTTTATTGTAATTGTTAGTGTACTTTCTGAGTCATTTACAAAGTGGCTGTTCAAAACTCAGGAAAGTGTGGGTATTTAGCACACGCGAGAAAATAACTCTACTGGCTACTAGTATAAACATGTTATTTTCAAATGACTCTTAAATTCATTCTAATTTTTTTAAAAAGAAGATTAGAATGACACTAGCTTATCACCTATTTTAGGATTTTTTTCTGTAGATTATTATTATTTTAGTTTGATTTCAAATAGCAAAAGCAGCAGCAAAAACAAAATCAAGACAAGCAATGATTGTATTTTTAAGATACTGGAAGGTGAGATTAATTCTTATAAGATTTAATTTTGTCTTCTTATAATATTATGCTCATTCTATATAATCATCCATAGATTTTTCAACAGTTGGCAATCTTTTTAAGCAGTACCTTGACTTTTGAAATTAGTTATCCAACAACAAAATAAAATAAAATTTCATTATCTCATCTATTTGCTTTTATTTCATGTAATTATTTAAAAGGTTACTGACAAATAAAGATGTTTTAATTTGTTCTTATAGCACTGAGACTTCAAAAATCCAGCGGACATGGTGTTAAAAAAAAATGTTACATAGTTGGGGCTGGAGAGATGGCTCAGCCTTTAAGAGTACTGGCTGCTCTTCCAAAGGACCTGGGTTGAATTCCCAGCATCCACATGGCAGCTCACAGCCATTCCTAACTCCACTCTCAGGAGATCTATTGCCCCTTATCTGGCTTCTTTGCATCTCAAGCACATACATATATACAGGCAAAATATCCATATACATACAAAAATTCTTTTAAAGTACTCTATATCAAACAATCAAATAATCTTCTAAGATGATTATCAAATATCTTTTTTTTTTTTTTTGGTTTTCGAGACAGGGTTTCTCTGCGTAGCCCTGGCTGTCCTGGAACTCACTCTATAGACCAGGCTGGCCTCGAACTCAGAAATCCACCTGCCTCTGCCTCCCTCTGCTGGGATTAAGGGCGTGCGCCACCACTGCCTGGCTCAAATACCATTTCTTATAACCAAAGAATTATCTAAAAATTATACAAAACCAAATGTTAATAAAAATATGTTTTCTCTAACAGTTTCTTATTATAAAAACAGTCAGCCTTCAAACTAGCAATGTATTTAATTTGGGGACAAACTATTTTAATACAGGAACCTGAAGCTTCAATGATATATATTTTCTCTGTCTCTGTTTCTCTCTCATACACACATACACACACACACACACACACATCCCTCTTTGCTCTAATTTTGTTAGTGTATCACCACTCTTCTTCTAGTAATTCTGACAACCATTTTACCTGGTGCAATTTTCCCATCCTGAGCGGCAGGACCATCTTTGAGCACATTTTTTACTTGCAGAAATTCATCAGGCCTATCTCCACCAATAATGGTAAAACCAAAGCCCATTGTGCTTTTTTTCAGTGATGCTCGAACAAGGACACCTTTAAGTTGGGAGGGGTCCCGAGTAAAGTGTGCTCTTTCCACATCTGGGTCAAAATAAGAATCAGATTTAAAAATAAAAATTACACTGAATAAAATGTATACAGTCAATCTTCAATATATTTGTATAACTTAAGTAAAAATAATAACAATAAAAACCATAAAGGAAAGGAGATCTCAGAAACTCTGAAGGTACAGAGCAGTTAGAATTTAAGTTAAACTAAATCTTTGGGGGCAGTGAGGGAAGTCAATAGTATCTTTGTAAGATTTCCTGTCACCCACTTTCTCTCTGCTTCCCTGCCATCTCTGTGCTTTCCCTCATCAGACTGGACTACAGTTGCCTCCCTCCATTCAGCTTTGCTTTTTGTAGTTTCAGTTATTTAGTCAGATGAATTCTGAAGATATTAAATGGAAATAAACTATAAAGTTTACACTATATCCTGCTCTGAGAGGTGTGGTTAAATCTTGTGCTATCTTGGCTCATTTTGTCTGGTACACAAATTGTCCTTTAATCCAGGTGTCTCTCTCTCTATATATGCTGTAGTATATATGCTGTATATACTACCATTTGGCAGCTGCTCAGTAGCCATTTGGTTTTCAGATCAACTCTTGTGGCATCATAGTACCTATGTCCAAGTAATCCTTGTTTTACTTAAAGATAACAACAAGGCACAAGAGTAGTATGATTCTGAAATATCAAACAGAAATTGTAACGAGTTTTCATTAGGTGAAAAGGTTAGGGGCTAGAGAGAGATGGCTCGGTGGTTAAGAGCACTAGGTAGGTGTCTTGCAGAGGACCTGGGTTTAATTGCCAGCACTCACTTGGTGGCTCACAATGTCTGTAACTCCAGGTCTAGAGGACTCAACACCCTCTTCTGACCACTGTGGGCACTGAACATATGTGCTGCACAGACATACATGCGCATAAAATGTAAAACTGTCTTTTTAAAAGGTTAAATTTACCAGAGGTATATATACACAGGAAACAGTTTATGTAAGGTTTAATGCTCTATACAGTTTTAGGCATCTCCTAGTACTCTTGGAACGTACTCTCATCAGATAAAAGGTGACTCTATACTCATTTATCATGATGAAAATTATCACTTATTGATCACCACATAACAATTCCTACTATAAGCACTTTATATCTACTTATATACACATTAAAAAAAGTATTCTCTTCCTGAGATATCTTCAATGTCCTGAGGAAGGTATCTCCAGAGGAGGGTATCACTCTTATTTATAGATGAAAATAATATAATATACAGAGGCATAGAGATTTTAGGAAACTTAACCAAAGTTCCATAGTGAGATTCACACCTGCTCTTTAGCCAGCACATTTAACGACTATTCTAAATGACACTTCTTACTACATAGCATGACCATTATCTACCAGACTATGAATTCCTGGGGATAAAAACTGACTTAATCTCAAACATTTTTAAACATATAGTGACTAGTAAAGCATGAGATGTTTGAGAAATGCTCACAAATATCTTTTAAACTGAATATGTCTGCTAAACTACATGTAAAGTTTAAGGACGGTATCTATGCTTTGAAGAGAAACTAGAAGAAAGAATTATATTTCTCACAGGCAAAAGAAGTGGGTCATACTGTATTTTACAACATAAGCAGAGCTGCTTGGCTACAATGACACATAAAAAGAAAGGAAGGAGACAAGGGAGCTTGTCTATTATTGCCCAATGAAATAGGGCAATAGTCTGGTAGATTTACTTAGCACTGATTACTATTGGTTGTTGGAGAATCTTGAAGATTAAATCTACATATTTGACTTAAGTAGTTAGCTCAGAAGCTATAATGAATTATAGAGCTAATACTGAGCCTGCTTCAAACACAAAGAAACAACTTAGTCTTTAAAATCAAACATTAAATTCATACAATTTCATATTTTTTATTTAGTCATGACAAGCATCTTAGTAGTCTCACAATGCTCACATTATTTTGTAAAAAAGATTATTTGTATCTTTTACAGGGGCAACACATTCTTTGTTGAACTTTAAAGATTTAGCAATATAAGGTTCAAATTCATTTTCATTAACTCAACATAAATATTTCACAGTTTACTAAAATGAACAAATAAGAAGTTCTACCTGTTTTTGGGGAATGAATTTCAGCCTGTCCTATCTGCTTTTTCCTTTTGGCTTCCTCCACTGGATTTTCAAACTGGGTTTTCTGGTTGAGGTGACTGTAAAATAGAGAGAAATGTGCAGTTCAGATTTAGATGAAAGAGTTCTATTTATTTTCCTAAGTAAAACATTGTGCTACTCTACCATGAAGGCTAAGGAGTATGTTTCTTTAGGAATGGAGCACAGAAAGGCTGAGAGAGATAGCAGGAAGACCAGAAGATGACTAGAGGTCAAAGATGCTGAAGCTTATATCAGTACTTCTCCACAAACCCAGTAATGGAACAACAGTTTACGAAACTACAGCAGAAATTTCTTCCTGCGGCAATCACAAGTACGGGCCAGCTAACCTTTTTTAAGGCAATTAACAACAGAAGAATCTGTAACTCTCTTCAAAATAAATCAAACTATCAAGCTACTCTTGAGAATATCAGAATGTAGTCTCTAGAGCATTACCTCAGTACATTACTTTATTCCCTTTCTACAGATTTGCCCACGTAAATTCAGCACCACTGAAGAAAATGACTTTTTTCTAATATTATAGAACAACTCTGGTTTTATACTTTAATTTCTTCACAATTGCATAACAAATCATTTAAATAAATATAACATAAATTTAGCGGGCCTTTGTGACTGAGTACATTCACAACTGACTCTTCGAAAGCTTAGAACTCTGGAGGAAAGCAGAAAAATGAAGAGAGCCTTGGGGCAAGTGATTATCTAAGTCTTCAGTAATCTACACGTTACACAGGGAATGTAGCACTGATATTACGGTAAGCCACTTAAGTGACAGTAACTTAAGAATTGTGTTGTGGCAAAAGAATAAAAACTAAAAATGATGTTTTAAACCATGATGAGGCATAAGTCAGAGGCTACATGATCATATCCTACCATGTAATAGTGCAAAGATATTGTAGCCAAATGATGTTTTCCACTAAAACCTGCTTTAACAAGAAATGAAATTACTGAACACCAACAATTAAACATCAAACCACCAACAATTAAACATCAAATCACAAGAATTTCAGGATATGATTATCTTTATATAGATCAATTATTATACAATCTATATCCATATAAACAGGGAAACAAATAATGCTTCCTCTGCTTCATGTGCTATTAATGGCAAAAATAAGGAAAGGAGAAACATAATAAAACAAGCAACTACTATAGCAAAAGATGCTACCATTCTTTGTCCTTTGGACTTTATGTGTCTAGGATGCGTCACTTGTGTGCTGGTGCCCTCAGAGGTCAGGAGAGAGCACTGGATCTTATGGAGCTGGGTTACAGGTAGCTGTGACCCCACTAGCGTCATCTGGAAGAGCAGTTCATGCTCTCAACTCACGAACCATTGCTCCAGCTCTACTCCAGTACATCTTAACTTTAACAGATGAAAATCTTAGCATTCTTAGGAAAACCCCCTAACGATTAGTACCTAGAAGGAAATAACCCTGTGCAGGGGAGAACTCTGGATGCTTTTTTATATCATTAGCTAGAATGACTCATTTTGCCATACTGGGTTTAGAATAACAAAATAGTGATTTGTATTTCTATCCTTTGTGAAGTGTGCAAGAAGAGAGTAGAAACATGCAAGTGGAAGTTCTTAGATAAAGGAATGTAAGATTTAGTGGAGGGATCCATTGCGTCTACTACATTAGACGATATTAAAAAGCCGCCCTCCATAGAGAACAACCAGTGACGTGCTCTTCGCTTTGTTATTTATGAGTACATATTAAGATGAATAGATTTCTTTGTCTAACCATGGAGTAAGGACACTCTCTAAGCAAAGAACTTCATGAGTATGGGAGGAGAATGTTACAGATTGTCAGTAAAAAGTTGGGAAGGCAGCTAGATAAGCATGACTAAATACCTAATACATAATTTGCAATGTTATCTCCATTACAATTTTGTGTTTAATTCCTAGATTTCAAAAATTCATTTCAACAAATTCATGAAGAATACTAAGATATATCTTTTGATTGTTGCCTAAAGATATTACAATGCCACCGATCTCAGGGACTAACATGGTGGAAGAAGAGAATAGTCTACTCTGAGTTGTTGTCTAACCTTTTAAGCATGCTGTAGCATGCCCTGCGCCCCATTTTTAAAATGAAATATTTCTATAGAAGGCCTGCCATTAAATTTTAGAACAACTTTCTTTTTAAAAAGATCCATTTCAGAATCTCATCTTCTAAAATAAATACTCACAAAAGAAAGAAAGAAAGAAAGAAAGAAAGAAAGAAAGAAAGAAAGAAAGAAAGAAAGAAAGAAAAGAAGGAAGGAAGGAAGGAAGGAAGGAAGGAAGGAAGGAAGGAAGAGAGAAAGAGAGAAAGAAAGAAAAGAAAAAGAAAGATGAAAAACCGCCACCGTAGCTCGTGTTACTACTTCAAGATTCCTGCCAAAAGCAATCATGGTGCCACCTGGTCTGACAGTCTAAGAGAGCCGAAGAATAGCCATTCAAGTAACAGCTCTTTATCTCCACCAGTAAACTCACTGCAGATTACCACAGCTGAAATTCAAAACCCAGTTAATCTGGGACTGAAGCTACACTGTCTGTAGCACAGCTGACTCCACACTAATGTGCATCTTGAGTACAGTCTGTTCTTCTAAAGCTAATGAATTATCCTCCTGTAAATGAGTTCGTTCTGAGAGCGGCTGAGAGCGCCCGTCACTTACTTATACCTCAGCTGGTTTCACACCTCCATGACAACGTGGAGTGGGTCACTTTAGGGTGTGCCTAAAGCTGCTTCAGTGCCTTGCTTAATGGGAACCAGGTCATCCAGCTAGAGACTTTACAACAGACAAATGACTTTCACCTCTTGACCCTGTATTCAAATTCACTTGGAATGGGAAATAATGAGAATCATTGTCTCAGAAATGTTCAGCAGTGTCCCTGGCAGATAATAGTTGATTGAAGCCCAATTTAAACAGGCTAAACTGCAAGAGGAAGAAAAATCCCACACAGCCCTTTCAGTCAGCTTCCAAATCTGCTCTGACTTGAAAAACAACAGCAAAACAAGTTTCTTCCTTTAACTACACATGCCTCAGGGAAAATAAAAATACCAGAAGAGCTGCTGAGTACTTTGCATATCATACTACAATTAGCAATGTATTAAATAACACAATACAAACAAAATTAGTAAAGATTTTCAAAGGAAGCAAAACATTGGAAGTGATGCAGTACATTATATATCCACAGATAACTCTGAGCTCTTTAGGATACACAGTGGCTTTTTTTTGTCTTTTTTTTTTTATTATTGGATGTTTTATTTACATTTCCTATGTTGTCCCCTTACCCCATCCCCCACCCACCCAGGAACCCCCAATCCCCTCACCCCTCCTCCTTCTTCTCTGTGGATGTAACCTCTATCTACCCCCCCCTACTGCCATCTCCCCACCCTCAAAATTCCCACCAACTGGGCACTTCAAGCATCTCAGAGATGCAGTAACAATCTACATATTACTTACAGACCACAATGGGGGTCACAGATACTGACTTTAGGGATAACTACCAGGAAATGGCATTGGTTTATAACTACTAACTACTAGTACTGACAATTAATCATAAAATTAGAAGGTTTTTTTTAACTTCCTATTTTTCCAGGTAATAGTATCATTTTGCTTTTGCGTTGTTGTTAATATCAGCTCTTATTCTTGTACCCTAATTACCTACTGAGATACACTTGACTGATAAAGAAGCCATTGAACTTTAGCTGTGTTCTCTGAAAAACCTGCCCTCAGCTTTCCAACTCTCAAGAATTAGTTAAATAAGGCTGATTTTTTTTTCCCCTAACAAAATCTCAATTGTTTGATTTTACCAATAAAGACTCAGGACCCAGATGCTGGGGTGAAGGCCTGCTAGCTCAGAGAGGCAGAGAAAGCACCCAGCTTACCTTCTTCCTCAGCACACGCCCCTTAATGAATCTCCTCTCTCACATGGTCTCAGAAAACATCCTTCAAATGGAATGTCCCTCCCTTCCACTTCCTGTCTGTCCATCCTCCTAAATCCCTATACTCTCTATGGTTTTTTTTTTATCTTAATAATACTATGTTCACTTCCTCTCAACTGGTTGCTTGCTCAGCTTTTTGACCTATGGTTGACTTTATCTAGTCCTGTTTACAATATTCAAGCTGAAAGTTCTTGGATTAAATCTTTTCCCTTCTCTGCTTCCCTTTGAGATGGGTCTTTCTACATTCTTAGGCTCATCTTGAAACTCTGACTCAATCTCCTTCTTCACCTCTGGAGTACTGGGAGGACAGGCATGTGCTACCACTCTGGCTTCTCATGTTCTGTATTGAGAAACACAGAGACAACTTCTGGAAAGCTAAAAGTCAGTGCAAAAAAAATGTTCCTTCCTCTAGTTAAAATAGCCAGCAAATCAGGTCACAGAAACATAAAGTGCCATATTTAGAATTCACTAGAGCTGTATAGAAAAGGAAAATACTGGGAAACTATTAACTCAAATAACAAACTTACTCAACATAGTATGTCCCATACTGAGGGTCCTCTATTTTCTCCCAGCCATACGGAAGCTCTGTAAATAAAGAAAAAAGTAATCAGTGGTGAATGTACCTTATTAAACTAATATTTGAGAGTTAGAAAGCTGAGGGCTCATTTTTTCAGAGAACAAAACACAGTATGAGTAGCTTCTTTATTTGCCAGGTGTATCTTAGAAGGTAATTAGGATATAGAACAAAAGGTGACCTTAGCTGGGTGTGGTTGTGCATGCCTTTAATTCCAGCATGCAGGAGGCAGAGGCAGGTGGATTGCTGTAAGTTTGAGGCCAGCCTGGTCTAAATAGAGTTTTAGGCCAGCTGGGGCTCCGTAGAGGAAGCCTGTCTGAAAAAACCCAATAAATAAAACATACAAAGAACAAAAAGTCAACCAACAGAAAACTAACATTAAACTAAAAAGCGTTTATCTTAATAGAAGACATAAAACCAATAGTTATTAGAAGGCTGGAGCGATGGCTTGAGGGTTAAATATATTGTTTTCGTAGAAGACCTGAGTTCCATTATCAGCATGCACATCAAGGTCACCACTGCCTGCAACTCCAGTCCCAGAGAATCTAATGCCTCTGGTCCCCTTGGGCACTTGCACTCATGTGCACATACCTATACATAGATATACATACAAATATAGAGTAAAGTAAAAACACAAGTTATAATAAACCACTGGTTATATTTCTCTTAAGATGCTTGATAAAGCTGGTATGACACTCACGTAATCCTTTAAATCCAATCCAAGCAGCACCAATTGTTACATTTTTTACTTTTTTTTCTTTGGTTTTTCGAGACAGGGTTTCTCTGTGTAGCCCTGTCTGTCCTGGAACTTACTCTGTAGACCAGGCTGACCTCGAACTCAGAAATCCGCCTGCCTCTGCCTCCCTCTGCTGGGATTAAAGGCGTGCACCACCACTGCCCGGTACATTTTTTTACTTTTATACATCATTATTTATTATGTCCTGACCTACTTCTCAAAGAACCCAGCCTTGGACTTTTGCCATTTCAAGTGCACAGCCCAGGTCTCTTTAAAGCCAAAGGAAGGATCTGCTTTTCCTAATGTTAACGTCAGCTGAGCATCTGAGAGAACTAACTTAGTTACCAGTGCACTGTGTAATCTGTGTGATCTGCTTTGTAACAATTATCTTACACAGCATTAGGATGTATTATTAATTTCAAGTGGTTAGTTAATAAAATATGAGAAAAACTAGAGTCACATTCAAATTTCTAATAGTTGGAAAAAAAAAAAAACATGGCCTCTTCAACATAAACTGTCTGAGCCAAAAATAATCCCCTTCTTTCCCACTCTGCATTCTGTGAATGTCCAGGTTCTTAAAGAATCATTGTAATAGGCACGTACGAATTAAACTGCCAGGGACGATCCTAGTTAGAGGTTGTAGTGTTGCCAATTATATATAGGAACTGAGTAAGAAACTTGTTTTTCATTTTTTGATTCAGAATCTCATTATATAACCAAGCTGGCCTTGAACTCCAGAGATCCACCTGCTTCTGCCTCCTGAGTGCTGGGATTATAGGCATGTGACACCAAGCTCAGATGAGTTGGAATTAAAAAACATAAACCAAACAATAACAAAAACCTATAGTTGTTGTACATTATGAATTATGATATCCTGTCCCTTTATTTACTTTAAAGAATTTTGTTATGTTTATAGGTGCTTGCCTACATGTGTGCTTGTGAAGGCCAGAAGACAGTGTCAGAATCCCAGGTAGTTGAGTTACTGATAGTTATGAGTGCTAGCAACTGAATTTAGGTCCTCTGCAAGAACAGCCAATGCTTTTAAACCACTAAACCATCTTTCTAGCCCTTTGTCTCTTTATTTTCAATTCTTTTTTGGAGTGCATATGCTATAAACAAAACACACTGGACAGAAAACAGGCTTAGCATACATGAAAAGATTTTATGCCACTGACTCAGTTATGAAATGTCAACTTTATAAACAAGAATTCCACAGATAAATTGACAAATTATAAACTATTTTTACTGTAACAAAAATTTATTCTGCATTCAGAATAAAGAGAACAGGTTATCAGCCTCTTGAAAAACTCTTGAATTACCTCATCTCTCTTCTCTAGCATATGTACAATTTTTGAATTTTAAAAAATATTTTGAGAATTTTATACATACACAGAATGTATTCTGATCATGTTCCCCCTCCTGGCTTCCCTAACTCCTCCCAGATCTGCACTCATAACTTCAACCTCTTTTTTTTTTTTTTATTCCATACATAATTGGTTAGGGATTTCTGAGTTTGCTGAGTTTTTATGTTCTCCTTTGAAGAACATAGTTGAATGTTGAGGTGGAAACTAGAAACAATAAAAACTAGAGTATGGTGGTTAGTCCTGCCAGCCTGAGGAGACCTGGAGCCAGCTAAGAAGCATGCTTCTGGGTAGGTCAGTGAGGGCAACTCCAGGATGTACAAAGGGAAGAAGAGTTCCCCCTCATCCTCTCCAGTGGGTGGTAGTCTCCCATGATACAAAGAGATCCAAGGGAGAAAATTCAGCACTGCTTACCAGCCTTCTCTTCTGACTGGTGAGTGTATCTATGTCCACTACTGTTGTCCTCCTTTATTAACATGAGAGCTTAGCTTGGCCTTTCATAGACTGAGGACTAATGGCTCTCTATGACTCTTCTAGCCTTCCTGTACCACACAGGAACAGCTGAGACACCAGGCCTTGTGGATTACAAGTAGCTGCAAGATCTGCAGCCTAACTAGCTTATAGACAGTAACTGCTGGACTACCTGGCTCCTTGAGTTATAGCCCATCTGAGCAAATATCCGTTAAATGTATATTGATTCTGTTTCTCCAACTAAAACCCCAACTAAAAAATGATTGAAGTAGTTGAAATATGTGGAAACTTTGGAAAAAATATGAAGTGAGATATATTGCAGTTCACTTTGATCTGGTGTAGCTATAAAGCAAAGAGCAACCAGTTTAGTAGTTGTAAGGTTTCATCACCAAGTAACCATTAAATAGGTAGGATATTTTTGGATTATATTGTAAGAATACACAGTATCACCAAAGTGTAACATTATCAAGGAAATTTTTTCTCTTCATTAGAAATTGTCTTGAGATAGCATGGAAACCAAGCCCTGCTGAGTAGAGATTGCTTCTACAACTGTGGCCAGACTTATGTTCTGTCTTTGGAGTGGGCTGGAGAAATGAAGAAAAAGCAAACACTCTTTATAAAGGATGCATTAATACTTAAAAAGCATAAAAGAGTAACATAAGTATATTGTAGCATGAACTTGGAAATTGTCTATTTTAGCACTTGAAGAGTTAGCAGCTAACAGATTAAATGTAGTCTTCCTTAGGAGAGCAAATGTGGCAATCTGTCTTCTGAGTTACTTTTCATAATTTTAAGTCATTACTACTGGCAGCATTAACAGTCTAGTGAAGGGGGT
Source organism: Grammomys surdaster (assembly GCF_004785775.1). Lineage (NCBI taxonomy): Eukaryota > Metazoa > Chordata > Mammalia > Rodentia > Muridae > Grammomys > Grammomys surdaster. The sequence continues at coordinate 249,553 of NW_021620880.1, forward strand.
AATAGATTAAGATGGCTAGTCATTTTATACATTTTCTAGTGGATCATTTCACCTATTTCCTTTCTTTTTTCTTTCTCCTTCCTTTCTGTTATTCTTACTATCTCCCTTTTATTAAAAAAAATATTAAGAACACAATGTGGTTCTTGATTAGACAGAAAAATAGAAGAGAAATGACAAACTGAAGATAGGGTTTGGAGGGTGACACAAGGAATACTATCAACTCCGAGAATAGTATTAGAAAAGTCTTTTAAATGCAGAAATGTTTGAATGGTCCTAAAAGACAAATTAGAGAAAATGAAGTCATTCCAGACAGATCAAAGAGTACTGAAGTATTATGAATGCCTTGCCAGCTATATTGCTGGAGACAACACCTACATAATTCATTGAGATGTAGAACTGGTGCCTGGAGCCTTCACCCCTCAGTACCAGAGTCTCTGGCACAGGAAGGTCTATGCTTGCTATCAAAGGAGAGACACAAACACCAAACCAGCTACAAACCCAGAGTAAAACCAAATTGTTGCAGGATCACACTGTGAACTCCAAGATTGTGTTATTTATTGAAAAAACCTGTTTCTAGTTGTAGTGTGGCTCAGCCCTAAGCATACGCCTTTACTCCTTTTGGCTGGAATACAGACACACCCTTAGTATGGACCTTTAATCCCAAACAATGAAGATAAAGTTAATTTGTAGAAGGAAGTGCCCATATTTGAAAGTGATGTCTAATTGAGAGGCAGGCAAAATGAGAAAGAATCAAAGAAAGATTTGACCAAGCAGGCTATGTCTGACTCTCACAGGAAGAGAGAGGAAAGGGACGCTACTTAAGAAAGCAGTGAGAGGGAGGGAGAAGAAAGAGGCAGTTTTTTTTTAACTGGGAGAGTTTTACAGAGATAAGGGAACAAGCTAGACACAGGTGAAGATAGAACGAGCCAGAGAATTAGGAGTTGGAAGATGAGAACAGATTCTTAGAGTTAGAGGCCATGTAGAGCAATTCAGTCAGAAGTCGAAAAAGCCAGTTTGAATCAGTTAGCATGGAGAGCAATTTTGAGCCAAAACAGCTAAGTTGACTAGCCAACAAGAATTTAGAATGAGCTAGAAAGGGTGAGCTTATTCAGCAAAAGCTGAAAACATTCTAGGCCTAGATTAGATTGTAGGTCAGACGCTTCCAGGACTAGGCCTAGGTTAGCAGATATAGGCAGTAAGCCTTGAAGATGACATTACAACAAGAGAAAAAAAGGTACATTTATACCAAATACTACTGATATAAAGAAAAGTGAGATGAGGAGGAGGAGGAGGAGGAGGAGGAGGAGGAGGAGGAGGAGGAAGAAGAGGAGGAAGAGAAGGAAAAAGTAATGATAAAATGACTCCTAAGGATATTCTGCTATGCTCATAGATTGTCTTATTCAGACATCATCAGAGAAGCTTCTCCCTGCAGCACATGGGATCACACACAGAGACCCACAGCCAGACACTGCACAGAAAGTGAGAGACCTTGGAATACTCAGCCCTAAGTAGGCATCAAATCCCTCCACTCAGAGCTCAGGGAACCCTGCAGAAGAGAAGGCAAGAGTGTAAGAGCCAGAGGGGATGAAGGACATCAAGAAAACAAGGCCCTTTAAACGAACGTGAGCAAAGGTTCTATGAACTCAGAGACTGAAGTAGCAGGTCTATACTAGGTTCTCTGTGCTTATAGTATGGCTTCCAGGTTAGTGTTTTTTTTTTTTTAGATTTTATTTATTTAATGTACATAGGTGTCTTCAGATACACCAGAATCTGTTACAGATGGCTGTGAGCCACCATGTGGTTGCTGGGAATTGAACTCAGGACCTCTAGGAAGAGCAGTCAGTGCTCGTAACTACTGAGCCATCTCTCTAGCTCCAGGTTAGTGTTTTTATGGGATTCCTAAGTGTACAAACAAGTGGGCCTCTGATTCTTGTGCCTTCTCTTGGATTCTTTTCCCCTCTGTTGGTCTGTTTTGTCCAACTTCAATGGAATAGTTTTCTTATCTTACCGTAATTTTTATATATATATATATATATGTATGTATGTATATATGAATGAATGTAAACCTGGCTGCTAGGGTAAAGTTTAACAACTGAACTGTTGTTATACTTGCTGGGAGAGGGAAAACTGATTATCTACACTGTGACACTGAGTATATCATTCCAGGGCAGGCCTCGGTCAGTAGTAGTTAAACAACATATAATGGACTGGAGTTTGCTTGTTTTTTGGTTTTTTTATTATTTTATTATTTTATTTTATATTTTATATTTTATTTTTTGAGAAAGAACGTATAGTTGTGTGGATAGAAAGGAGAAAAGGTTATAGAACTTGGGGGAAGGGAAGAATATGATCAAAATATTTTACACTTAATGTTTTAAACAATAATAAAGATATACTCATGCTTAAAACATTATCCACATGTAAAAAGGAGAATAAACACAGATATATCCTTTTTTTTTCAGTAATCTTTTTTTACAGTCCAGTCATTATTCTCCCTCCCCCTTCCCCCGTCCTGCCCTCTGACATTTTCTCATCCCATTCCTCATCCTCCCACTCCTGTCTCCAAAAGGATGCCCCCCTCCCCCCCCCCCCCCCCCACACACACACACACTCCTGCCAGGCCTCCCTACTGCTTGGGGCCTCAAGTCTCAGGTTAGGTGCATCTTCTCTCACTGAAGCCAGACCTGCTAGTGTATGCTTTCCTGGTTGGTGGCTCAGTATCTGAGAGATCTTGGGGGTCCAGGTTAGTAGAGACTTCTGGTCTTCCTATGGGGTCTCCTTCCTCCTCAACTTCTTCCAGCCTTTCCCTAATTCAACCACAGAGGTTCCAACTTCAGTCCAATGGTTGGGTGTAAGTATCTTATTTTTTTAAGACAAGGTTTCTCACTGAACATGAAGCTCACCATTTTTAGTAGGCTGGCCAGCCAGGGAGCACCAGGAATCCACTTATCTTTGACTTACAAGACTGGGTAACAGGGACGTATAGCTATGCCTGGCTTTTATATGGATGTTAGAAACTCAAACTCAGCAAAAATTCCTACCCACTGAGCCATCACTCCAGTCCTGTGATTATTTTCATGATAATAAGAGTGATTAAGAAGGACTGTGACATGATTAAATCTATATTTGTAAAAGATTATGGGCCATCAGAAACAGGGAAAGAAACGGATAAAATAGAGTGATATAAAAGTGGACACATAACTAATAGACTAGGCAATGAATTACGAAGGCTGGAACTAAGGTGTTGTAGTAGGAATGATGGGAATGGGCATGTAACAGAGATAAGGAAGTGATAGAATCTGACTACTATGGAGACTGAGGGAAGGAAAGAGTAGGACAGGAGGCCTACACGTTCCTCAGTTTCTACTTCTTGTGGCATAAAAATGATAGATGTATAATTACTTGTTTTGATGCTGTGACAAAATACCTAACAAGAATGACTTATGGAAGGAAGGATTGACTTTGTCTCACAATCTGAGGATACAGTCCATCTTGGGTGGGGAAGGCACGGCAGCAGGAATGTGCAGCAGCTGGAAGAATTGCTTCCACACTGAGGAACTGGAGGTCAGCTCACTTTCTCCTTTTTACTCAGTCTGGGATTTCTAATCAATCGACTATGCCACTCATTCTGGGCAATCACCCCTTTCCTTTCTGGAAACATCCTCACTGAAGCCCTCATGTCAAATCCACCCAGGCTGGACACAAACATTACCTACTATAGCACATTATCAAGTACTTACTAGTAACTAATATGAGGACATGATTGTAAGAATTAAAAACTATAAAAAGATTTATAGGAATTTAAGAGACAGAAGAAGCATTTAAAAATGTCTTAATACCATGTCTAGTACAAGTAGACATTAAAGAAATAAATTTTTAAAAGCTGCAATGCAAGTAACTTGGTTCTTAACTGTTTTTTTAAAAAAAAGGAAACATGAGAAAAAAGTTGAGAACAACTAGTTTTGAAAACACCTTGACAGACACATCTAAGAAGCTTCTGGTCCTATGAACCTAGATTCAACAGATAAATATAGGAAGATAACCACTGGCAGACAACCATGGGAACAGCATGGCAATGGATAAGATTACTTAAACTGTGAATAGAGAAAGTTGAAAAATAGACAGAAGCTTAGGAACACTGACATGTTAGGAAGTAGAAGGCTAAAGTATGATCTTTGGAAGGAGTCGAAGTGGACAGAAGCCACAACCAACACTAATAAAGTTGTGTAGAGTTGTGAGAAGAGCTACCAACACTCTAATGCATTAGGCAATCATCTTATTGATAAATTTAAGAAAAGCAGTTCTAGACCCAGCATGGTGGTGCATGTCATTTATCAAAGCACTCAGGAGGCAGAGGCAGATGAAGCCAGCATGGTCCACACAGAGAGTTCCAGGCCAGTCAGGGGTATATACTGAGAACTTGGCTCAAAATAGAAGAAAAAAAAAAAAAAAGGAAAGCAGATTGCTGAAAAGGGGGGAATACGTAGGCACTAAATACCAGACTATTACTATCACTAATTTTCTTCTTTCTTTCTTTCTTTCTTTCTTTCTTTCTTTCTTTCTTTCTTTCTTTCTTTCTTCCTTCCTTCCTTCCTTCCTTCCTTCCTTCCTTCCTTCCTTCCTTCCTTCTTTCTTTTCTTTTCTTTTCTTTTCTTTTCTTTTCTTTTCTTTTCTTTTCTTTTCTTTTCTTTGAGACAGGGTCCCTCTTTGTATCCCTGGCTGTCCTAGAACTCTAGAACTCACTCTGTAAACAAGGCTGGCTTTGAACTCAGAGATCTAATGGTTTTTGCCTCCCTGGTGCTGCCCACTGCTTGCTCAGCATCAATTACTATAGTTTTAAAATAGAGGTAGAGACCTTAAAAAAAGATGCCCTTAAAAAAAAAAACTTGTGAAAAATATAGTGTAAGAAATGTGTAAAGGATGTAGGGTCAAGACCAAGAAGTATCTTTATTTGGGGACAGGAGATACCTGAGTAACCTACCTATCCTCTTCTGTGTGAGAAATGGATGCATCTTCCCAACTGACTCAAAGAAGTAAATCTATTCTTGGCATACCAAGAAGATGGGTGACTCTAATGCCCATGAATTTATCCTTTTTCTTTTCTTTTTTCAAAGTGAGATTTTTCTTATTTAACTATATGAATTACAACCATGTTGTCATAGTGTAGGTCTATTCATCTGCTAATTTTCTATTAACATTCTCTAAGCTCCAAAATGAATTCAACACTCAATATGTATAAGATGCCTTTGGTAATTTAATCTTAATCTTTCTTACATCATATAAGAAATGGGATGGATTGAGTGTAGAATGGAATCCTGATGTTGTATTTTAATATAATTATTTAAGCCAAAAACACAAATGACTTTATTTGAATGGAAGACAAATGTGTTCATCAGTTAAATCATCAGATAGTGTGAAGACACAGATTTCAGAAGAGCAATAAAGAAAGGACAAGTTTAGAGCTGGTGAAGTTTTCCTAAATCTTAGACGATCAGTCAATGGCAAATAACATCTTAAACTATAAAGTTCACATTTAAAATATTATTTTTTTCTCAACATCTACTCTCCATAATAGAGAATACCAGTGGGGGTCAGACATAGTCTATAATGAAAATAGTCAACTGCAGGGCTATTTTTCCTTGTGGAGGGAGACAGAAAGTGGTCAAGGTTGATGAACATAAAACAAAAGAAGGTTCTTAAGGTTCTAATCATGGCCTCCCCACCAAATCACATGCGGACAATATTAGAATGTATATCTAGTTGTAATCCTTCTACTAAAGGTGCTTAAGTATTCTTAAAATAAATGTACAAGAATCATTTGATGAACTGTCCTTGTGGGTTCGTTTATGTGTATTTATGTGTGAACAAGTTCTACGATGCACATGTGGAGGTTAGAGAACAACTTTTAGGATTGGTTCTCATCTTTTTGGTTGGGGAATTAAAAGCAGACAGTCAGGCTTGGCAATAAGACATTTTACCTGCTGAGCCATTTTGGTGAGCCAAATTGTCTACTTTTGAGACTGAAAGGGAACACTATTAATAATTATGTTGTGACTAAAGAAATAGTCTGAATTTGTCAAATTCCATAGAGATGAATGAGAAACATTTCCAGTTTTTTTTTTTTTGAGCCCCTCAGCTCCTCCTGCAAAGGAAAAAAGTATCCTATTTGACTAATGAGCTTTACAGAATGTAGTCAAATATGCTTGGGGCTCTAGAACTCCTGTTTCAGACGCCACCTGCCTGGAGAAAAACATTCTGGCCTGTCTTACCATGGCTGCCTCACAGGGAAGACCTCAAACTGCTCAGTGCTGCGGCCTGCAGAGGTAAAACAGAGTGCTTATACATATGCAGGCCCCACATTCATGGCTAAGCCCACATCTTACTTCATGTCTGTAGTTTGTATCTTAGTTTTACTGTACTCTAAGCTGATGCATGAAGACAATTATTTATCTCCTTCCACAGAAGAGTAGAGAATTTTAAGAACACTGTTTACAAGAATCATCAAATTAATCTGAAGACAGCACAATTCTTTCCCTTCCATGCCTCCTCTAGCCCTCTTTCTTCTCTTCCAAACATTTAAGTCTCTGGTGAAGGGAGATGCAACTGACTAGGACGATATCCTTGCTCTTGAGGACTGGGATCTAGTTACAGTTCAACACAGCACAGCACATAACTAGAGGAAAGTCTACCACTAGAGAAGACAGCTCTAATTCAGACAAAAAGAGCACAGAGGGCTCCATGAAGAAATAACACTTGAGCCTTTTGGCTGGGGCAGACACCTAGCAGGTCTGCTCCTGTGAAGACATCATATCCTGAACCATCTTAGAGCAGAGGTGGAACCACTGTACTCAGAGCAGCTGAGGAACCACTGCATTAGAGCAGCTGTGGAACCACTGCACTTGGAGCAGCAGGATTTCAGGATCCCAGAGGAAGCCTGAGTCCCAGGAGCTCTTCCATCCAGGAGCTCAGGATCACAGGATCACAGAGACATCTGGATGCTGAGGAATTCTGACACAAGCAAGATAACTGGAAAGACAGTCTCCAGTCAGAGACAGTGAGTGCAGGTAGCACTAGAGTTAACCAGATGGCAAAAGCAAGCACAAGAACATAAGCAACAGAAACCAAAGTTACCTGGCATCATCAGAACCCAGTTCTCTTACCATAGCAAGTTCTAGACACCTCATCACACCAGAAAAGCAGGATTCAGACTTAAAATCCCTTCTCATGATGATGATAGAGGACTTTAAGAGGGACGTAAGTAACTCCCTTAAAGAAGTACAGGAGAACACAGGTAAGAAGGTAGAACCCCTTAAAGAAGAAACACAAAAATCCCTTAGAGAATTGCAAGAAAACACAACCAAACAGGTGAAGGAATTAAACAAAACCATCCAGGATCTAAAAATGGAAGTAGAAACAATAAAGAAATCTCAAAGGGAGACTACCCTGGAGATAGAAAACCTAGGAAAGAGATCAGGAGTCATAGATGCAAGCATCACCAACAGAATACTAGAGATAGAAGAGAGAATCTCATGTGCAGAAGATACCATGGAAAACATTGACACAACTGTCAAAGAAAATGAAAAATGCAAAAGGCTCCTAACCCAACACATTCAGGAAATCCAGGACACAATGAGAAGACCAAACCTAAGGATAATATGTATAGAAGAGAGTGAAGATTCTCAACTTAAAGGGCCAGTAAATATCTTAAACAAAATTATAGAGGAAAACTTTCCTAACCTAAAGAAAGAGATGTCCATGAACATACAAGAAGCCTACAGAACTCCAAATAGACTAGACCAGAAAAGAATTTCCTCACATCACATAATAATCAAAACATCAAATGCACAAAAACAAAGAAAAAATACTAAAAGCAGTAAGGGAAAAAGGTCAAGTACTATATAAAGGCAGACCTATAAGAATTACACCAGACTTCTCACCAGAGACTATAAAAGCCAGAAGATCCTGAAGTGATATCATACAGACCCTAAGAGAACACAAGTGTCAGACCAGACTACTATGCGCAGCAAAACTCTCAATCACTATAGATGAAGAAACAAAGATATTCAGCAATGGACAGATCATGGAAACAGAAACTAAACAAAGAGACAGTGGAATTAACGGAAGGTATGAACCAAATGGATTTAACAGATATCTATAGAACATTTCATCCTAAAACAAAAGAATATACCTTTTTCTCAGCACCTCATGGTACCTTCTCCAAAATAGACCATATAATTGGTCACAAAGCAGACCAGATACAAAAAGCTTAAAATAATCCCTTGCATCCTATCAGACCACCATGGACTAAGGCTGGTCTTCAATAATAACAAAAACAATGGAAAGCCCACATACACGTGGAAACTGAACAACACTCTACTCAATGAAGTCTTGGTCAAGGAAGAAATAAAGAATTTAGAATTTAATGAAAATGAAGGCTTGTTATACCAAAACTTATGGGACACAATGAGAGCAGTGCTAAGGGGAAAACTCATAGCTCTAAGTGTCTGCAAAAAGAAACTGGAGAGAACATACACTAGCAACTCGACAACACACCTGAAAGCTCTAGAACAAAAAGAAGCAAATACACCCAAGAGGAGTAGATGGCAGGAAACATTCAAACTCAGGGCTGAAATCAACCAAGCAGAAACAAAAAGAACTATACAAAATATCAACAAAACCAGGAGCTGGTTCTTTGAGAAAATCAACAAGATAGATAAACCCTTAGCCAGGCAAACCAGAGAGCACAGAGACAGTATCCAAATTAACAAAATTAGAACTGAAAAGGGAGACATCACAACAGAAACTGAGGAAATTCAAAAAATCATCAGATCCTACTACAAAAACTTATACTCAACAAAACTGGAAAATCTGGATGAAATGGACAATTTTCTAGACAGATACCAGGTCCCAAAGTTAAACCAGGAGCAGATAAACCATCTAAATAGTCCCATAACCCCTAAAGAAATAGCAGCAGTCATTAAAAGTGTCCCTACCAAAAAAAAGCCCAGGACCAGATGGTTTTAGTGCAGAATTCTATCAGCCTTCAAGGAAGACCTAATACCAATTCTCTTCAAACTATTTCACAAAAATAGAAACAGAAGGAACACTACCCAATTCGTTATATGAAGCCACAATCACGCTCATACCTAAACCTCACAAAGACCTAACAAAGAAAGAGAACTTCAGACCAATCTCCCTTATGAATATTGATGCAAAGATACTCAATAAAATTTTACAAACCAAATCTAAGAACACATCAAGACAATCATCCATCATGATCACGTAGGCTTTATCCCAGGAATGCAGGGATGGTTCAATATTCGGAAATCCATGAATGTAATCCACTATACAAACAAACTCAAAGGAAAAAAAAATATGATCATCTCACTAGAAGCTGAGAAAGCATTTGACAAAATTCAACATCCCTTTATGTTAAAAGTCTTGGAAAGATCAGGAATTCAAGGCCCATACCTAAACATAGTAAAAGCAATATACAGCAAGCCAGTAGCCAACATCAAACTAAATGGAGAGAAACTTGAAGCAATCCCAATAAGATCAGGGACTAGACAAGGCTGCCCACTCTCTCCCTACCTATTCAATATAGTACTGGAAATCCTAGACAGGGCAATTAGACAACAAAAGGAGGTCAAAGGGATACAAATAGGAAAGGAAGAAGTCAAAATATCACTATTCGCAGATGATATGATAGTATACTTAAGTGACCTCAAAAATGCCACCAAAGAACTCCCAAACCTGATAAACAACTTCAGCAAAGTGGCTGGTTATAAAATCAACTCAAACAAATCAGTAGCCTTCCTCCACTCGAAAGATAAACAGGCTGAGAAAGAAATTAGGGAAGTGACACCCTTCATAATAGTCACAAATAATATAAAATACCTTGGTGTGAATCTAAAAAGCAAGTGAAAGATCTGTATGATAAGAACTTCAAGTCTCTGAAGAAAGAAATCGAAGAAGATCTCAGAAGATGGAAAGATCTCCCATGCTCATGGATTGGCAGGATTAATATAGTAAAAATGGCCATCTTGTCAAAAGCAATCTACAGATTCAATGCAATCCCCATTAAAATCCCAACTCAATTCTTCACAGAGTTAAAAAGAGAAATTCTCAAATTCATTTGGAATAACAAAAAACCCAGGATAGCAAAAACACTTATGTACACCTGATGATTGATAAAGAAGCCAAAAATGCATACTGGAAAAAAGATTATCTTCAACAAATGGTGCTAAACAAATTGCATGGCTGTATGTAGAACAATCCAAAAAAATTCAAATTTATTATCTGTCACAAAAATGAAAACTCGAAATAGATCAAAGACCTCAACAGAAAACCATACACTGAACGTGACAGAAGAGAAAGTAAAGAATAGCCTTGAACTCATTATCACAGGAAAAGACTTTCTAAACACAGATACTAAAATCAGCAATTATGGGACCTCATGAAACTGAGAAGCTTGTATATGGCAAAGGACCAAAGGACACCGTCATTTGTACAAAGTGGCCACTTACAAAATGGGAAAAGATTCTTACCAACTACCCATCTTTTTTTTTTTTTGGTTTTTTCGAGACAGGGCTTCTCTGTGTAGTCCTGGCTGTCCTGGAGCTCACTCTGTAGACCAGGCTGCCAGGCTGGCCTCGAACTTAGAAATCCACCTGCCTCTGCCTCCCAAGTGCTGGGATTAAAGGCATGCGCCACCACTGCCCGGCTCCAGCTACCCATCCTATAGAGGGTTAATATCCAAAATATTTAAAGAACTCAAAAAAACTAGATTTAAAAAAAAAACCCAACTAACTCAATTAAAAATGTGATACTCATCTACACAGAAAATTCTCAAAAGAAGAAACTCAAGTGGCTGAGAAATTCATAAAAGCATATTTTAATGGCCTTAGTAATTAGGGAAATGCAAATCAAAATACTTTGAGCATTTATCTTATACCTATCAAAATGGCTAAGATCATCCTGAGTAAGATAACCCAAACGCAGAAAGACACATATGATATGTATTCATTTATGTGAATAATAGCTGTTAAATCAATGATAATCAAATCACAATCTATAGAACTTCTGAGATGAGGGTGGCATTGACAGACATCCCTAGGAAAGGTAAATACAATAGTTTTTCAGGGATTGGAAAGATGGAGGTATTGGAACAGAAAGATCGGGTGGAGAAGAAGAGGGAAGAGTGAAACAAGAGGAAAACAGGAAGAGACAGCTAAAACTCAGGGCCATTTGAATAGTATAGAAACCTAATATAGAAGCTTCCTAAAATATACACGTACATCATGAAATGAAACCCCTAGATAATAGAAGAGACAGAGTCCCAACTGGCCATATCTTGTCACCAAATGAAGCTTCCAGTAGCAGGATTGGGTTATATTTAATTAAGTTGTAGGCCTAAGGGGCCCCATAGGAACCCACAAATGACCCAGGCTTTTGCTTTCCATAAACTGATGGCAAGGCCCCATACCTTAAGACACTATCTGCATAACTCACTAAACATGAAATGCTGAGCTGGTGCCTATAGAGAGCCTTTGCCACATGTGATAACATATTTTGATAAAGGAAGGTACTCTGTATGCTACTTACTTAGGGTAAAAACAAATACTACTGGTCTTAAAAAAAAAAACAATTAAGATAACTCCTAATGACATTGTGCTATACCTGCAGATCAATATCTTACTCAGCCATCCTCATAGAAGCTTCTCCCTGCAGATGAGGACACAGATGAGACCCACAGCCAAATGTTATGCAGAGAAAGAAACCTTGGAACACTCAACCCTAAATGGGATGTCTCTATCAAATCCTTCCCCTTAAGGCTCATGGAATCCCATGGAAGGAGAGTTTAAGAGGCAGAAGAGATAGAGGACATGAAGAAGACAAGGTCTCTAAATCAACATGAATGACCCACATGTGAACTCACAAGAGTCTGAGGCAGCATGCACAGGGCCTGCACATGTCTGTATAAAATGGGGTCCTAAAGCAGACAGAAGTGGACACATGCCCCATCCCTAGCTCAGAAGCTATCTCCAATTGAAAACCACTTGCAAATGAAATTTTATTTTCCTCTAAGTGAGTGTCATGAGAGAAACAAGCTTCTCTTAAGGGTAGACCACATACCCAGCAGTAGAACAAACTCCAACAGAAAACAAACTCAATAGCATCTTTGGAGGTTCCTTGTCTTATAATGTGTCAGAGCTTTTGCATGTATGTATGTATGTATGTATGTATGTATGTATGTATGTATGTATGTATAAATGTTCTTAATCCTATCCTATTATTTTTATTTTATTTTTTTCTTCTCTTTTTCCTTACCTTTGTATATATATTATGGCTTCCAGTTTAGTGTTTTTATGGGATACTTAGGCATGCAAACCAGTGGTTGGTTCTCTGTTTCTTGTGTCTTCTCTTAGACTCTCTTCCTTATGTTATCTTGATTTGTCCAATTCTGATGTGTTAACCTTACTTTATTTTATTATGTTTTAATTTATTTTGTTATTATCCCTTAGAAGCCTTTTTGTTTCTAATGAGAGATAGAAAGGGGATGGGTCTGAATGGAAGGGAATAGGAAGAGGAACTAGGAGGAATAAAGGGAGGAGAAACTGTAGTCAGGATATAATATGGGAGGAAAAAAATCTATTTTCAATCAAAGGGGGAGAAAAGTACAAAAAAAAATATTGACACTGACACAAACATAAAAAACTTCATAAAAACACAAAAGCAGAAACCATAATATATAAGCAAAAGATACATGTGTATGATTTTTAAAAAGTTCAAACAAAGCAAGATGAGATAAAAAGTCTACAAAAATACCACTGAGCTCGTTTTGTGTGGGCCATCTACTACTGAGCATAGGACCTACCCTTAGGTGCCCAGTGAGAAAACTCATTTTTCCTTTGAAAGCAGACGTCAATTGGAGATGGTATTACAACATTTAATAACTTACCCATTTTTGCAATCACTAACTCAATGATATATTTCTATCACTCTTATGCACTTTGTAAATAATCTCTTTTCCCATCCTTGTCCCCAAGTGACACCTTACCTTTCTGTTTCTCTAGATTTCATTATTTTTATATAGTAAGTAGTGCAATCTGGTCATTTGTGTCTTATATTTTTTTAAACTTTGGACAATGTAAATTCAATTTGTTCATATATACACACATAATAAATATAATTTTTATTTCTGAGAATTAGTCCACTGTAGGGTTGTATTACATTTTACATATTATCTAGTTGGATTGGTATATTTGTTAATAGTTTTTACACACACACACACACACACACACACACACACACACACACACACTTTTCATTCCTTTTGGGTAGATACATGTTGGGAGCCGACTTCTAGCAGAAAGCAGCTATCATCTTTGCAGCCATCTCGAGCCATATACCCTGACAAGGTACCCTGCCTTGTCTCCATTCTTCATGTCTCTTGCCACTCTCTCTTTCTTGCTAGACCCTGACCCACAGACCGGAGCAGAAGCTCGGGCCGTTACATAGTGGCCCCTAAATGTGGGGCAGAATGGGCCATTACAGATACACAGAAACAAAACTGCTAAACCATATGGTAGAACAATTTACATTTATCTTTTTAAGAAACTGAAAACTGTTTCCAAGTGGCCGTCCGTCTGTACCATTCTCTAATCTGCACGTTAATCTGGAAGGGCCATTATTTCTGTCCATATTTACCCACACTAATTGTTTTGTTTTTTTATTTTTGTAGTCATTCTGGAGGATTTTGAAAGCAAAATAAATGTTTTTTAGCATCTTGTTTATACATATATTTTTTCATTGAATTATAAATCACTTCTTTATAGGAGGTGGGGCAGTGGCTTAGCTATTGAGAGCACTTACTGCTCTTGCAGAAGACCCCTGTCTGGTTCCCAGAACCCATATGGTAGCTCATAACCTTCTGTGACTCTAATTCCTGAGAGATCTGCCGCCTTCTTCTGGCCTGTGCAGATAATATATGCAGGTGGCACACCATACATAAAGTTTTAAAAATTCCTCAAATAGTTCTTTTTAGATTCTTACTGTTAATTGCCCTGTTAAATATATACTGCAAAATCTGGTACTTGGCCTAATAATCTTTTTCTTGCCTCCCTTTCTGAGGGCTCCACAAGTGCTCTACACTGACCTATATCACTGGCCCCTTTAAAATACATTTTCAAAGTTTCAGATAGGGTCTCACTAAGTTTCCCAGGCTGCTATTAAATTTGCAATCGTTCTGCTTCAGCTTCATAAATAGTTAGAATTACAGACCTGTGCTAACCAGGATTGGCTTGACTTACTCATTTTCTTAGTGGTATCTTTTAATGAACATTTAAAATTTTTAAATTAAGTACAGAACATCAATTTTCCTTCTCATTCCACTTTTTACAGCTTGTATAAAAACTACCTGATCCCACATCATCAGTACATTCTCTCATTTGATTTATCTGAAATTAATTTTTGTTTAGAAAATGAAGTACAGATAAGGTTTGCCTTCCCAGGATGCTCTTTTCTATTTATGTATTTTGTAGTACTAGTGACAAACCTGAGCCTTATGTTCCTAATGTCAACTTTTTCCAGCACATGTGTCAAAGATGTTGTCTTTGCCTCAGTGAATTGATTCATGGCAAATTAATGGTAAATCAAGTGACCAGATATGCATCAAGCTATTTCTGGACCCTCTTTTTTGTTACCTTGATCTGTGTGTCCTTCTATAAGCCCTATACTGTCTTAATTTCTGTAGCTTTAGAGTAAGTCTTCAAACTTGGTGACCTATGCTCTGCATCAGACATAATGAAGTTGTGTCTAATTTATTGAATATTTAGAATTTTTAAAGTTTAACTTTAAGATATACATTTAAAAGCAACAGAGGTATTTTTCTCTTTTTAGGGGTGGTTTAAAAAAATCCTATAAAATTATATATAATGACATAATTACTACCATCAGCTAATTATGATTACAATCCACTGCTGGTATGTTTATGAATATTATTATTTGCTGAGGATTTTGGAAAACTAATTATCTAGGCAAGAAGAGTGAGAAAGGATTAAGAGACAAGCCTAATATGAAAGGTTTCTGAATCTCTACCTCCATCTTCACAGTCTTCAGGGGCTTTGGCTTTCTTGCAGAGACGAGGATCCAACCAGGTGGTTGTCTTTGTATTATGACTGTAGTAAGATAAAGATCTCAGTTAGAAATAGTAAAATAAAGAGGGAGAAAAGCATTTCAAAAGCAAAGATTCAAAATAACTAAAAAGCATATGACATTAGAAAATTTATCTCCTACAGGCCCCATTTGTATACTATAGACTCAATAATCCTAGTGATCACAAGCAATGGATAGGAAATTGGCATAAAGGAAGGGTAATTCTAGAGGCATAAGTTTGAGAATGAAGAGTTTAAAGAAGAGATCAAAAGCCAAGTACAGAATGAAAAGCTTACTTAAGCAGTCAAAACATTTCAAAGGGTGGGCACATAGCCACATACTGTGTACTGCTAGCTGGCAAAGCCAGACTAAAAGTCATGTTTGCCTGCTTTTCTTAAGAAGTATTGCAATTCTCCTTCCCCTCCTCCTCCTCCTCCTCCTCCTCCTCCTCCTCCTCCTCCTCCTCTTCCTCCTCTTCCTCTTCTCCCTCTTCCTCCTCCTTCTCCTTCTCTTTGAGTAACTTGCATTTGTATGTACAGTGTTTGTTAGGGGTTGAAAATGAAGAGGCAAATATCAAACAAAGCTTCTGTTCTCACAGAGATTCTTTAAAATAAGATAAAACTTAAAATTTTTAAGGTGGTTGTTTCTGCAATATACCAGTAAAAATTATGGCTCTGGTTAAACACCATTCTATAAAACTGTATTTTCATCGACACAGATCACATGAAAGAAACAAACAAAAAAGGTGGAGCAGAGCAGAGACCATGCCATTGCTCCTTTCTATGAAGTAGGCCAAAAGCTGCTGTCAAAGAACAATGTGCTTGATTTCATTATAGGCTACAGTTAGTCAGCTTCAGGCCAAGTTACCATGCAAGACAGGAATGCTAAAACTATTAAACTGCAGAGAAAATTAGTGTTAAAAGTCCCTGAAGCAGAGCTGAGGATTATATCTAAGACTGTCCTCTGTTCTCCACTTGCACAGCACATATACTGTGCATCTGTACCTACACACATATACTTGTGCTACATGTATATACACACACATAATAAAAAAAGTCTCTGAAATAGGCATATTAGAAAAGAAAAAAATTATAGAGAAAATAGAGGAAGGCAACATAATGTCAAGTATTATTGAAGTTCTATGAACATAGTGATATGAAGTTCTCTTTTCTTGTTCACTTTTTCAAAAAGAAAAAAATGGTTAAAAAGCAGGACCATCGCATGTCCTCTCTAACTGTCTCTAGCCCTGTGACTACTTTCAGATATGATGCTTGCTGGCAGACCATGGCAGAGACACTTTTTGTGTGTAATACTAAATAATTTGTATAGGTAAACATGAGAATATTTTAGAAAGTCTGTGTTATATATTCTTACACAGAGAGAATATCCCTAAAATAAAACCAGTGCAATCAAATTTAGTAAAATGGAAGAGATCCTAACTCCTAGTCAGGGAAAAAAAACAAAACTGTGGAAAAACCTTCCTAAATCAAATTCAATTTCTACTTGAGAAAAGCCTGATTTTGAGTATACCAATGCAAATGTGATTGCTAAATTAGCAAAAATAGGTCATCTGCTAATCTTACCCAATATTCCCTGGGGTATAAAAACTTTTGTTTCCTATCAGAAAGCCTTTGTTAAATATAGTTTCTCCCTGTATTTTCATTTAGTAGTTTAGTTTCAATTCTTGTTGAAAAATGCATTTATTTTATGTGTATGAGTATGTATCTATATAAGTCTACATTCACCACTAATGTTTATGAGAATATACTATATGTAGTAAAAGATCTTGCCCTCAAAATCTGTCTTTTAAGCAACAGACACTGACTTGGTAAAACAAAATGCTCATTCATGAGACTGTCTAAAGAAGCAGGCTGAAGTCCTGAGCCTTAATTAATGACAAAAGGGTTGAGAGGGAGGGAAGGAAGACGAGAGACACAAAGATACAGAGATAGAGACAGACAGAGAAAGAGAAAATCTGAGTGTAGTACCCAGACCTCAGTATTTTCAGTTACTTAATTATTACCTTCTGTAACTTTACTATATTAATACTCTACTCCTGTACAAATTGCTTTAAAGATTAGACTTAGAGATACATAGGAATATAAAAAAATTTTATATTGAACTTTGAATAAATTATTTGCATAACATTCTCTAGAGCAAATAACATTCAATTTTAGGCTGATCTAATTAGGTGGTATTCAGTACCTCTATGAATATTCTATTAATACTTTTCCATAAAAAACCTACTATTTTTAGGCTTCTATTGTACCAACTACTTTAAGGATCAGTGGTATTTTGTACTGTATTTCCTAAATATATTATCTCAATACACCAACTCCAAACTTTAGGACTAAAAACACTTAACTTAGATAATGATATGCTTTTCTCCATGATGATCATTTTGTTTGTAGGTTGGTTTGAGACAGAGTTTCATGATGTAACCTGGAACTTGCCATGTAGAAAAGACTAGCCTTGAACTGGGAGAAATCCTTCTGTCTCTGCCTTCCAAGTACTGGAATTAAAGGTGTGCACCACCACACCTAGTTCTTAAATTTATTTTTAAAAAAGCGTATTAAATTGGGAAATCTACCTAGAAGGTTTTTTTCTTTCTTTTTTCTTTGAGCGAAGCAAAACATCCTTTATTTCTTTCATTCTCCATTGACTATTTCCAAACCAGAGACCAGGAATGGGGACACAGATCAGTTGATAAAATACAGACATCAGCTAGAGTCCCAGAAGTTACATGAAAGAGCTAGGTATGGTGGAGTGACACTGTCTTTTTAGCACTGTGGAGGTGAAACAGAAACTCACTGGTGAGCCAGAAAAGACTCTCTATGGTGATCTCCAGCCCCATGAGAGACCCTGTATTACAAACAAAGTGGACATCTAAGGCTGACCTCTGGCTTCAACACACACACACCCCAGAGGCCAAATAAACTGTATTATTAGCAGAGGAGGGGAGATGTCATTCAAGGAAATAACTAGATGAAGAATCAACCCAATTGGAAAATATCTTAAAATAAAAACAAGTGAAAGCTTAGAGATATTGGCACAAGGAATCAAACTATATTTTCCTTCCCGTCCCTCCCCTTCCCCTTCCCTCCCCCTCTCCCTCTTCTTCCCTCCCCCTCTCCCTCTTCCTTCCTCCCCCTACCCCTCCTCTTCCCCTCCCCTCCCTTCCCCTCTCCTTCCCTCCCCTCCCCTTTTCTTTTATGTTTCAGTTTATTCTCCTAGTGACTGGACATGCTGGAAAAAATACAGACATTTGCTTACTCAATGAAGTAGATCATTCCTGTATCAGTGTAGGCCATTTCCCAGTTTTTGGGCAGCGGTTCTAGATTCTCATCTCTCATCATATAATTTCTGAAGTCCATGGAGCTATTTGTTTGGTTATAACTTGGAACAGTCTTCATCCAGCAGTCAGATGACTCAGAATGCATCTCTCGAGTTTCTGTCATTGTTGGAAACAGAACAGCATAAAGGGTAAATAAAGTTTGCTTGTTTTCTTGAACAAAATGCCAAGTGCATACATCAATGCATATATAACATTATAATTAAATACTGTAAATTTTCTTGTCTATTATATATATGCTTCTTTATTAACTTTGAAATACATAGAAATACTCAGGTTTTCTTCATTTTCTAATTAAAGTGAATTCTACTTATCTGATGCTAGTCTGGGAAGGCAGAAAAAAAACCAACCAAACAACACCACTAGAATCATTTCAGGAAGAATCTTAATAGCAGCACAGTACTTACACAGATCTTTTATGTGCCAAGCTCTCTTTTAAATGCTTAACATATATTAACTTATAATCCTCATAGCAACTCTATTATTATTATCATCACTATTTTATAGATTGAGGAAAGCAAGCCACAAAGAGGTAAGTTAGTCAGGTCAGATAGCAATTAAACAGCAAACCCAGGATTTGAATCTAAGCAGCCTATGCTTTTGACTGCTATACTAAGGAGCTTTATACATCTTTAACACAGGTAGTAAAATAATTTCTTTTTAAATGTTAAATATAATTCTGGTAATACTAAAATCTTTTTGGAGTCCCAAAGTAGGTAGGCAAACTAAAACTTGGTTATTGTATAGGGAGTCTACAAGTAATGCAGCAATACACTTAAAACACATTCCTAGAACTTAAAAATGTTACATTCTATTATTCTCACAATTTCTATATGCAATATCTCTGAACTAAAGAATCTAAGGGGGGGACAGTAGATGGGTGTGGAGGAAGTGTGTTGGGTGGAGCGGGGGTTAGAAAAGTGACGTGAGAGCTGGGACTGTTCTTTAGTGAGCCTAGGGCTCACTGATCACCCAGACCTGCTCACCTGTGGAGCACAACAAAGAGACCTGGAAGGTGGAGAGGGAGGAGACAGTAGCTAAGGACCCAGCTGGTGTTGTATGTTTGTGTGAATTCCTTAACATAAAAATACAGTCTATCCTTCGGCCCCTGCCTGGTCCCTTGGACTGGAGCAAACACAGAGTCGGTCTGCTCCTGTCCTGTGGAGAAACTGAATCCTGAGTCATCCAGGAGCCACTGCACTCAGAGCAGCTGGTAAGAACTCCATCTCACTCCCTAAGCCCCAGAAAAACATCTGGGAGCCAGGGACATCCAGGGCACAGCAGCTACCCAAACCCCGCCCCTCCGGAATTCCACTTCCCTTCGGCCCCTGCCTGGTCCCTTGGACTGGAGCAGACACAGAGTCGGTCTGCTTCTGTCCTGTGGAGAAACTGAATCCTGAGTCATCCAGGAGCCACTGCACTCAGAGCAGCTGGTAAGAACTCCATCTCACTCCCTAGGCCCCAGAAATACATCTGGGAGCCAGGGACATCTAGGGCACAGCAGCTACCCAAACCCTGCCCCTCCGGAATTCCACTTCCCTTCGCCCCCTGCCTGGTCCCTGGGACTGGAGCAGACACAGAGTAGGTCTGCTCCTGTCCTGTGGAGAAACTGAATCCTGAGTCATCGAGAAGTCACTACACTCAGAGCAGCTGAAACTGAATTCTGAGTCATCAGGGACCCACTGCAATCAGAGCAACTGGAGCCACTGCACTCAGAGCAGCTGACACAGAGTTGGTCTGCTCCTGTCCTGTGGAGAAACTGAATCCTGAGTCATCTAGGAGCCACTGCACTCAGAGCAGCTGAAACTGAATCCTGAGTCATCGAGAACCCACTGCACTCAGAGCAGCCGAGGAGCCACTGCACTCAGAACAGAAGGATTACCAGATCCAAGAGGTGGCCTGAGTCCCAGGAGTTCTTCCACCCGGGAGATTAGGGGCATAAGACCACAGAGACCTCTGGACTCCGAGGAGCTCTGCAATAAGCAAGATAACTGGAAATACAGATTCCAATCTTACACAGAGAGGGCAGGTACCACTAGAGTTACCCAGATGGCGAAAGGCAAGCGCAAGAACATAAGCAACAGAAACCAAAGTTTCTTGGCATCATCAGTGCCCAGTTCTCCCAATATAGCAAGCCCTGAACACCCCTTCACACCTGAAAAGCAGGATTCAGAATTAAAATCACTTCTCATGATGATGATAGAGGATTATAAGAAGGAATTAAGTAACTCCCTTAAAGAAATACAGGAGAGTACAAGTAAACAGATAGAAGCCCTTAAAGAGGAATCACAGAAATCCCTTAAAGAAATGCAAGAAAACACAAAGAAGGAATTAAACAAAAACATTCAGGATCTGAAACTGGAAATAGAAACAATAAAGAAAGTTCAAAGGGAGACAACCATGGAGATAGAAAACCTAAGAAAGAGATCAGGAGTCACAGATGCAAGCATCACCAACCAAATACAAGAGATAGAAGAGAGAATCTCAAATGCAGAAGATACGGTGGAAAATATTGACACAGTTGTCAAAGAAAATGAAAAAAGCAAAAAACTCCTAACTCAAAACATCCAGGAAATTCAGGACACAATGAGAAGACCAAACCTAAGGATAATAGGTATAGATGAGAATGAAGATTCCCAACTTAAAGGGCCAGTAAATATCTTCAACAAAATCATTGAGGAAAATTTCCCTAACCTAAAGAACAAGATGCCCATAAACATACAAGAAGCCTACAGAACACCAAATAGACTAGACCAGAAAAGAAATACCTCCCGTCACATAATAATCAAAACATCAGATGCACAAAACAAAGAAAAAATACTAAAAGCAGTAAGGGAAAAAGGTCAAGTAACATATAAAGGCAGACCTATAAGAATTACACCAGACTTCTCACCAGAGACTATAAAAGCCAGAAGAGCCTGGACGGACATCATACAGACCCTAAGAGAACACAATTGCCAGCCTAGATTACTATACCCAGCAAAACTCTCAATCAATATAGATGGTGAAACCAAGATATTCCATGACAAAACCAAATTTGCACAATATCTTCCCACAAACCCAGCACTTCAAAGGATAATGGATGGAAAACGCCAACACAAGGAGGGAAACTACAACCTAGAAAAAGCAAGGAAGTAATCTTCCAACAACCCCAAAAGAAGATAACTATACAAACATAACTTTACCTCTAATAACAAAAATAACAGGAAGCCACAATCATTTTTCCTTAATATCTCTTAACATCAATGGTCTCAATTCCCCAATAAAAAGACGCAGACTAGCAGACTGGATACACAAACAAGACCCAGAATTTTGCTGCATACAAGAAACACACCTCAGTGACAAAGACAGACACTACCTCAGAATAAAAGGGTGGAAAACAATTTTCCAAGCCAATGGTCCCAAGAAACAAGCTGGAGTAGCCATTCTACTATCAAATAAAATCGACTTCCATCCAAAATTAATCAAAAAAGATAAGGAAGGACACTTCATACTCATCAAAGGAAAAAGCTACCAAGGTGAACTCTCAATTCTGAACATCTATGCCCCAAATGCAAGGGCACCTACATACATAAAAGAAACTTTACTAAAGCTCAAAACACACATTACACCTCACACAATAATAGTGGGGGATTTCAACACCCCACTCTCAGCAATGGACAGATCATGGAAACAGAAACTAAACCGAGACACTTTGACATTAACAGAAGTTATGAACCGAATGGACTTAACAGACATCTATAGAACATTTCATCCTAAAACAAAAGAATATACCTTTTTCTCAGCACCTCATGGTACCTTCTCCAAAATAGACCATATAATTGGTCACAAAACAAGCCTCTACAGATACAAAAAGATTGAAATAATCCCTTGCCTCTTATCAGATCACCATGGAATAAGACTGGTCTTTAATAATGACAAAACCAATGGAAAACCCATGTGCACATGGAAACTGAACAACTCTCTACTCAATGATGACTTGGTCAAGGAAGAAATAAAGAAAGAAATTAAAGACTTTTTAGATTTCAATGAAAATGAGGACACATCATACCAAAACTTGTGGGACTCCATGAAGGCAGTGCTAAGAGGAAAACTCATAGCTCTAAGTGCCTACAAAAAGAAACTGGAAAGAGCACACACTAACAAGTTGACTGCACAACTAAAAGCCCTAGAACAAAAAGAAGCAAATACACCCAGGAGGAGTAGAAGGCAGGAAATAATCAAACTCAGGGCTGAAATCAACCAAATAGAAACTGAAAGAACAATACAAAATATCAATAAAACCAGGAGTTGGTTCTTTGAGAAAATCAACAAGATAGATAAACCGTTAGCCAGATTAACCAGAGGGCACAGAGAGAGTATCCAAATTAATAAAATCAGAACTGAAAAGGGAGACATAACAACAGAAACTGAAGAAATTCAAAAAATCATCAGATCCTACTACAAAGGTCTATACTCAACAAAACTGGAAAACCTGGATGAAATGGACAATTTCCTAGACAGATACCAGGTACCAAAATTAAACCAGGAGCAGATAAACCATCTAAATAGTCCCATAACCCCTCAGGAAATAGCAGCAGTCATTAAAAGTCTCCCCACTAAAAAAAGCCCAGGACCAGATGGTTTTAGTGCTGAATTCTATCAGACCTTCAAGGAAGACCTAATACCAATTCTCTTCAAACTATTCCACAAAATAGAGACAGAAGGAACACTACCCAATTCGTTCTATGAAGCTACAATTACACTCATTCCCAAACCCCACAAGGACCCAACAAAGAAAGAGAACTTCAGACCAATCTCCCTTATGAACATCGATGCAAAAATACTCAATAAAATTCTAGCAAACCGAATCCAAGACCACATCAAAACAATCATCCATCATGATCAAGTAGGTTTTATCCCAGGAATGCAGGGATGGTTCAATATTCGGAAATCCATCAATGTAATCCACTATATAAACAAACTTAAAGAAAAAAACCATATGATTATCTCACTAGATGCTGAGAAAGCATTTGACAAAATTCAACATCCCTTCATGATAAAAGTCTTGGAAAGATCAGGAATTCAAGGCCCCTACCTAAACATAGTAAAAGCAATTTACAGCAAACCAGTAGCCAACATCAAGCTAAATGGAGAGAAACTTGAAGCAATCCCACTAAGATCAGGGACTAGACAAGGCTGCCCACTCTCCCCCTACCTATTCAATATAGTACTGGAAGTCTTAGCCAGAGCAATTAGACAACAAAAAGAAGTCAAAGGGATACAAATAGGAAAGGAAGAAGTCAAAATATCGCTATTTGCAGATGATATGATAGTATACTTAAGTGACCCCCAAACTTCCACCAGAGAACTCCTAAACCTGATAAACAACTTCAGCAAAGTGGCTGGTTATAAAATCAACTCAAACAAATCAGTAGCCTTCCTCTACATGAAAGATAAACAGACTGAAAAAGAAATTAGGGAAATGACACCCTTCACAATAGTTGCAAATAATATAAAATACCTTGGTGTGAATCTAACCAAGCAAGTGAAAGACCTGTATGACAAGAACTTCAAGTCTCTGAAGAAGGAAATTGAAGAAGATCTCAGAAGATGGAAAGATCTCCCATGCTCATGGATTGGCAGGATTAATATAATAAAAATGGCCATCTTGCCAAAAGCAATCTACAGATTCAATGCAATCCCCATTAAAATCCCAACTCAATTCTTCACAGAGTTAGAAAAGGAAATTCTCAAATTCATATGGAATAACAAAAAACCCAGGATAGCGAAAACTATTCTCAACAATAAAAGAACTTCTGGAGGAATTACCATCCCTGACCTCAAGCTGTACTACAGAGCAATAGTGATAAAAACTACCTGGTATTGGTACAGAGACAGGCAGGAAGATCAATGGAATAGAATTGAAGACCCAGAAATGAACCCACACTCCTATGGTCACTTGATCTTTGACAAAGGAGCTAAAACTGTCCAGTGGAAAAAGGACAGCATTTTCAACAAATGGTGCTGGTTCAACTGGAGGACAACATGTAGAAGAATGAAAATTGATCCATTCTTATCCCCTTGTACAAAGCTCAAATCTAAGTGGATAAAGGACCTCCACATAAAACCAGATACACTGAAACTAATAGAAGAGAAGGTGGGGAAAAGCCTCGAATACTTGGGCACAGGGGAAAAGTTCCTGAACAGAACTCCAATGGCATATGCTCTAAGATCGAGAATTGACAAATGGGACTTCATAAAATTGCAAAGTTTCTGTAAGGCAAAGGACACTGTCAATAGGACAAAACGACAACCAACAAATTGGGAAAAGATCTTTACCAATCCTTCATCTGATAGAGGGCTAATATCCAATATATACAAAGAACTCAAGAAATTAGACTCCAGGCAACCAAATTACCCTATTAAAAAATGGGGTATAGAGCTTAACAAAGAATTTTCAACAGAAGGAACTCGAATGGCCGAGAAGCACCTAAAGAAATGCTCGGCATCCTTAGTCGTCAGGGAAATGCAAATCAAAACAACCCTGAGATTCCATCTCACACCAGTCAGAATGGCTAAGATTAAAAACTCAGGTGATAGTAGATGCTGGCGAGGGTGTGGAGAAAGAGGAACACTCCTCCATTGTTGGTGGGACTGCAAGATGGTGCAACCACTTTGGAAATCAGTGTGGCGGTTCCTCAGAAAATTGGACATAGCATTACCCGAGGATCCAGCTATACCACTCCTAGGCATATACCCAGAAGGTGCTCGAACATATAATAAGGACATATGCTCAACTATGTTCATAGCAGCCTTATTTATAATAGCCAGGAGCTGGAAAGAACCCAGATGTCCTTCAACTGAGGAATGGATTAAAAAAATGTGGTATATTTACACAATGGAGTATTACTCAGCTATTAAAAACAATGAATTTGAGAGGTTCCTAGGTAAATGGATGGAACTAGAAATTATCATACTGAGTGAGGTAAGCCAATCACAAAAGAACACACATGGTATTCACTCACTGATTATTGGATATTAGCCCAGAACCTTAAAATGCCCAAGATGCAACTCACAGGCCACATGAAGTCCATAAAGAAGGAAGACCAAGTGGGGGTGATTCGGTCCTTCTTAGAAGGAGCAACAAAATACTCAAGGGAGCAAATATGGAGACAAAGCGAGGGACAAAAACTGAAGGAGGGGCCGTCTGAAGACCTTTCCACCTGAGTATCCATCCCATGTGCAGTCACCAAAGGTAGATGCTGATGTGGAAGTCAGGAAGTGCATGCTGATAAGAGCCTGATATGGAT
This sequence comes from Grammomys surdaster, assembly GCF_004785775.1. NCBI lineage: Eukaryota > Metazoa > Chordata > Mammalia > Rodentia > Muridae > Grammomys > Grammomys surdaster. The sequence goes on from NW_021620880.1 coordinate 275,353, forward strand.
GTCTCCTCAGAGGTCTTCAAGAGTCTGACATATTCAGAGGCAGATGCTCACAACTAGCCATTGAAGTGATCATGGGGTTCTCAATGGAGGAGTTAGAGTGAAGACTGAAGGAGCTGAAAGGATTTGTGGCCCCATGAGGAGAGCAACAATACCAACCAACCACAGCTCCCAGGGTCTAAACCACCAGCCTGGGAGCACTTATGGAGGGATCCAGGGCCTTAGCTGAATATATAAGAGTGGAGGGCCCTGCTGGGCACAGGTGGAAGATGAGATCCTTGACCTCATGAAGGCTGGACGCCCCAGGGGGTGGGAGTTTTGAGGGTGGGGAGGTGGGAGTGGGGGGGTAGATAGAGGTTACATCCACAAAGAAGAAGGAGGAGGTGTGAGGGGATTGGGGGTTCCTGGGTGGGTGGGGGATGGGGTAAGGGGACAACATATGAAATGTAAATAAAACATCCAATAAAAAAAATTAAAAAAAAAAATTAAAAAAAAAAAAAAAAGAATCTAAGGAAAAGCCTCTGATATAGTCATCCCTTGAATAAATTTAGTTACACAATTTGTTAATCTTGCTACTTACTGAGAAATCAACAGCAATAACAAAAATAGGACAGTTATAATAACAATATTCTGTTCAAGAAGTTATGTAAATGTATCCTCCCTCCCTCCCTCTCCCTCTTCCTCCCCCCCTTCTTCCCCACCTCAATATATTGTGCTGTTCACTAATATTTTTAGGCCACTTTTGACTGTGGGTAAGAGAAATGGAGAAAGAGAAATAGAGGCTACTGAACTACTTTTTTTCTTTTCCTATATATATATATTTTTTTTATGGTTTTTCGAGACAGGGTTTCTCTGTATAGCCCTGGCTGTCCTGGAACTCACTCTGTAGACCAGGCTAGCCTCGAACTCTTGAACTCAGAAATCCACCTGCCTCTGCCTCCCAAGTGCTGGGATTAAAGGCTGCGCCACCACCGCCTGGCTCTTATCCTATATCTTATGATGACCTTGTTGATTATTTCATGGATAAAACAAAACCAAGTACAAGTACAAAAGAACTATAAAAACTCCTATCATTCAATTGGCAGAGCCCATTTACCTACCACTACTTATTACTACTGAAGAAAGTCTATGTTCCTTCCCAAGGCTAACCCTCCAACTATTAACAACACCTGACCCTTTCCTATCTTCACTCTCCTCTCTACACCACCAATCTTCCCTATCTATTAGATGCTATCTCTCCACATAAAAACATGTAACTTCTCCATTCTTTGAAAATAAAGTTATCTTTCTCCCCTGACAAGGCTCTCAAGTTTTCCACTCTATGCCAAACCACCTTCAGACAGTTTAGATTTGCTACCTCTATTTCCACTCCTCCATTTCTCTATGGATCTCACTCTATCAAGGCTTCTGAACTTTCATTAATGAAACTATACTTACCAAGATCACCAATGATCTACACATAATCAAATCCAATGACCTATTCTCAGTGCACATCTCATTTGAACTATCAACGGCATCTGACATAATTGGTTGCTTTCTTCCTTCTATATGCAGTGGCTTCCTGACTGCTATCCCTAGCCATGCCCAGGCCTTCAATTGCCTATCTCAACAGAGGAGTCAGAATGAGCCCACTAAACCTGCTACATAGTCTTCTCAAAGTGCAACTGTGACCTCACACCTCAAAGTAAGCCCCTGAATCCTTACTCTGGCCTCTAGAACTTTGCAACATGTACTCTCCTCCCTGTCATTACTGCCTGACCTCACCTGTCACTGTTGCATTCTTTTACCTTTCATCATTCTGCTCAAACCATTTGCTGTTGTCTAAATATTCCAAGCATACTACCATCTCAGGAATTTAAATTTACAGTCGCCTCTTAGGAATGTTCTTCTCTTGGATAGCTGGACTTTACTCATTTGTTTTAAGTCTTTTCTGACAGTTTATCTAAAACTGCAAGTTGGGCACCTCTAATTTCTACCTCCTACATGCCTTGCCAGTATCATCAGACACACTATATAACTTATTTATCCAGTTATGACTCTCTTATCAGAAAGTAAACTCTGAGAACAGAAGTTTTTGTCTGTTTTGTTCACTATCTTATTCCTAGCATTTAGAACAAATGGCTAGCACTCAGTAGCCTAGCAGATGTTCAATAACTATTTGTTAATGAACAAATGAATGAAATTCCTAGCTTATTTTCCTTGCAGAATATGTAATAAAGATTTAAAGATATCCAATGTAGTAGTCAATCTGAAGGTGAGTTACATCTGGGGAAATTAAGTATGCCAGACAAAAGCAATACCAACTAAATGATCTATAATACTTTCTGGATGTAATTCCAAATGACTAAACCTCTTAGAACACAATTTTCATCGTGACACCTAAATACATTGGCTAACTCATTTAACATTAAACATAAGTGTTGAGAAGTTAGAACAATAGCCAGATCTCACTGTCTGTAGGGGGAAATAAACAATGATCATATAAGGCAACAAGTATATACAAGGAAAATCTTAATAGATGATGAAGAAAATTGAAGATGTTTCAGGATCATATAAAGATGGGCTGCAAATCTAGGGACAGGATCAACATTTATTTCCTTCTATAAGCCAGGTACTGTTCCTGGTGCAGTAGACACAGTAATGAAAATATAAATCCCCCAAAATTCCAGTCTTCATAGAGTTCACATACTAGCATTCCAAAGAGAATGGCTACAATAATAACACTAATGTTCATCTTTGTGAGGTCTGGTTTCCCAGTTCTCTCTCAATTAAATGTAAGGATCTCCTGGAAAATTACAAAATTATTCAGGGACATCCAGAGCAGATTCTTCACCCTTATATTTCTATTTTCATTCAGTGAGAAATATGGAAGTTAAACAAAAGATACAAAAAATATCAATCTTATTTGAAATTTATCTTTGAATATATCCAGAATTTAAATTAAAAATATTGCTAATGAATTTTTCAGTTAATTTCTTCTGACATAGCTCCAAAGTCTATGTGCTTTGGGTTGAAGGCTGTATTACAAAACCAATTTTGTTTTAATCCTGGGAAGTAGAACTATGCCAGTAAGATTCCCATATCCCAACATCACAAGTACTTCAGACAACAAGGTAATGCCACATCATTAATGACAGGTCACTACTACTAACTCATGTTACCTTACAAGATGATCCACAGAAATATACATAGTTCTACACACAGCTTTCATAGAGAATTAGAATCCTATCACCTGCTCTACATATAGTTCAAGAAAAATTTTAGTATTTCAAGATTAAAGCCAATCTAAAACCAATCAGAAGTTGTTAATATGTTTACAAACCCATGCTTCCACTGCCATTAACAGCTTCTTTGTCCTCATCTTCCTCTTCTTCAGGGAGAGAGCTGTCCATCCTTTCCATTTTGCTGACAGATGTAGTTCGTTTTCTTTGGGATTCCGTGTCAAACTCATTGTCAAAGAGGACCTGATCAACTGGATCGGGCTGGAAAGGACTAGGCTCTGCTGGAGGCTTGGGTGTGCCATAGAAATTTCCTGTGGTGTACAAAATGATGGCAGCTGAAAGCAGGAATGCTGACCAAGTTATGTGAATATGGCTTACAGAATGCCTCTGCCATTGACTAAAAGCCCAAAGCATTCTGTATGGACAGATTTCTCATCTCTTGTCATGTATTAGCTAACATAATAATACTGTTTATATTTTAATTTTGTTTTATACAGGTTCTGAATTAGGGCTGACTTCGGAAATATAAAAGCATCAATTCTCTTATGCAATAGTGGAAGACACTATTATATAAGATTATATAAAATTAACTAATTTTGTTCTAATGTATAAAATGAATTATTTTACTAAAATGAGAATATATACAAAGGCTAAGAACTATTTCATATAGGAATATAAGCTGCTGTGCAATTTTAAAAAGCTTCTGCATACTTGAATTATATTACCTGACAATTTATTGAAGAGCCAGTATATATCAAGTTCTATACTAATATACACTCAGAAAAGTAAGAGATAGTTTAATGTAGTTTTCTGAGAATCTTTGATTTTTCCAGTACCATTACTTGGTCAAGGTAAAAATAAAAACAAATGCAATAACCTTCAGTTTGTCATGCAGCGCCCACTGAGCAGGCAGACACCATGGGAAAGTGTTCAGCAAGTCTAGCTCTCTTAGCAGTCATTGTTCCCACTCCTTTTGACTTTATATCAATCATTATGTTACTGTTATTAAAAAGTTAAATATGATTTAAGAAAAGACATTTTTGCCTTTTATTATTGTGCTTATAAAATGTCACACTTTTAATCAAACTGTTCAGCTTTTAAAAAGGCAATTAAGATGCAGATTGACATAATGGAAATTAAAAAAAACATTGGTTGCTTTTCCCTAAATAGAAAAAAAAATCATGTTAGGCTACATAACACTAAGACAAATCTAGAAATAAATAGTGTACCCTAAATCCATATGTTAGGGGGAGAAAATATTACAGTGATATCTGTGTAAGTTTGACTATAAGTACAATCATCAATATTTAAAAAATCAAAATTAATTATTTCTTCATTTTCAAACACATATTTGAAGTGGGTTATGCCATATAGATGGGTACAAAGATTTGTATTAAAACAGATTAGATTTTCTGTCAATTTTCTGACCTTTATATGAAGATGCAAGGGAAAAGCTAGTTCATTATTTTCTGAGCAAAATACTTAATACTGCAAGTAGAGGTTTGGTTGGGGGAAAAGATGCACCATAATCTCATTTTTTTCCCATTCTATCTTATTTTATAGACAGGACTTCACTATGTAACCCTGGCTGTGCTGGAACTCACAATGTATACCCAGGCTATTCTCAAACCACAGAGATTTACCTGCCAGTGCCTCTTCTGGGCAGTACCATATCCAGCTATTTTTCCGTTTTAAAGCTCAATATCACACTATCAAGGATTTTGGATCAACCAAAATAGAAATGAGTACATGTGTTTTAGGGAATGATAGTATAAACAGACATACATTTTACTGAAAATTCTCAGTTAACTAACTGCAGAAAAATTAACATGTTCTTAAGGAAAAGTTAAGGAGAAAATGCAGAGTACAGATGGTTGTGAGCCACCATATGATTGCTGGGAATTGCACTCAGGACCTCTTGAAGAGCAGTCAGTACTCTTAACCACTGAGCCATCTCTCTACCTTCCCCCCCCCTTAAAGATTTTATTCATTTTATATTTTATACATGAGTGCTATATCTACATATATATGCCTGTATGCCCTAGGAAGGCCTTTCTTAAAGAAGAAAACTATTTTTAAAAAAGTATTATGAACCACAAAACCTATTTAGTAATGGGATCTGATGCCCTCTTCTGGTGTGTCTGAACATAGCTACAGTGTACTCATATAAATAAAATACATACAACTTAAAAAAAAAAAAAAGAAAGAACCCCTGTGTTCTGTTGTGAGGAATGAAAACAGACAACCATTCAAAACTACTTCATCACTACTTCATCAGGCTGAGTAAATACACTCTACAAGCCAAAACTTTTGGTCTAACACTAAAAGAATGATGAAATAAAATGTAATACTCAAACTATGGCATACCGTAAGAATCAAATGTAATGAATTCAGATAAATGTAGGACAGTAATAACAAGGAGTAATCTAAAAGCTGCAGTAATATGTAAAAACAATAAAGGACGAAATGAGACAAAGAACACAGAGCACATAAATAATAAGTATGTGCAAAAGATACAGTAAACATGTCTGTAAGAACACGTATAAACAAAGCATGAGTATTACATAGATAAGAAAGGTTAAGTATAAGAACAAGTGCTGGCTTCGGCAGCACACAGACTAAAGTTGGTGCTGCATAGAGATTAGCATGGCCCCATGCAAGGATGACATAAAATTCATCAAGAAAGTCAGATCTTTACTGGACTTTGGATTTTACATTTATTCTTAGTTTAATTGTTACGTTTGGGGGGTTGTCCCAGGGTGGAGAGGCACACATGGATAGACTAGGAAATGAGTGTGATTGGAGTGCATGATGTGAAATTTCCATAGATGGTCCCATAAAAATTTTATGTGAAAAAAAGTGAAAACAAATTATCTTGTTCATTCCTCTGACATGTCTTTACTTGGCAAGATTGATATTCCTATTGTTTATCTTTGAATTTCTTGTTTTGTTTCCTTTGTAGTATCTCAATTTATATTTAATTTAATTTTCACTGCCTTCCCTACTAAAATACAGAATTTATTAAAGCAATAGCATTCTGATCTTGTTCACCACAGTATTCCTGAGTCTCTTACAAGACTTGGCACATATGGACTTGTCAAGTGGTTGCTGAATAAATAAAACATGACAAAATCAATTTTTAAATGAATGGATGATTCATGTGAGCTGAGGCCAGAAAAAAATAGGTCAAAGTTTACAGGAAGGAAGGAAATGACTTAACTTTCTGAATAAGAAAGGGATGTGATCAGAAGTATCAGAGTGGAGCCTGAGGAAGCCCAGCATTGTAGCAAGGGGCAGGATGGAACTAACAAAGGCAAGACACTAGAGGGAAGTGAGGGAGGAGGAGACAAACTGCAATAGTATGATGAAATCAATAAAGGACCTACGATGTTATAACAAACTCAATAAAGGACCTACAATGCAGCAGTAAGAAGAAAACCGTAGAAATGGATACCAGGACGAAATGACCACATGTGGTAACTAAAGTGAAACAAATATGTGCACACATATGCACAAGCATGGATGCGAATGAGGTGCATTCATGGGTATTTACTGAACATCTCTATATGCTGAAGACAGCATCAAATAAGAAAGGCATTATCATTACTACATAGAAGTTGTGAGAGGCATCCTTATAAAAGCAAAACAAACAGGATGAAAAAGTATAAGGTGCTATGGGAGTGGATAAGCTTGCCAAGGGAAAAGTGTGAGAACTAACACAACATGGAATCATTTAAGAGTTGAAACTGACCTCAAGTTTATACTTCAGGGAAATAAATGGGTACAAGAAACAGAGATATGAAAATCAATTATTGACGCTAACCCTCAATCTAAACTTTCTTTTCTGCAAGATTTTAAGGTACACACAAGCTTTTCAAAGTTTATGGACTTTAGACTTCTAGCCATGGACAGAGAAATCCATCATCAAGCACTTGTTGGGTTTAGATGATGATGGTGAATTGCTTTGAAATGTGTAAACTTGCCAGCTTGGTTAATTTTTAGTTTATTGTTCACAATGAACTTTTTAATGTGATATAATGCTTTTGGTTATTGTCTAATTCCATCTAATTGGTAGTTGGGAATTTCCTAATCAAAATAAAATCACTTTTTTTTTTTTTTCTTCGAGACAGGGTTTCTCTGTGTAGCCCTGGCTGTCCTGGAACTCACTCTGTAGACCAAGCTGGTCTCGAACTCAGAAATCCACCTGCCTCTGCCTCCCAAGTGCTGGGATCAAAGGCGTGTGCCACCACTGCCCAGTGAAAATCACATTTTCAAATAATGATTTAAGATTCATTTTTATTTTATGCACGCAGTTATTTTGCCTCATGTATATCTGTGTACCATATGTGTGAAGTGCCCACAGAGGCCTGAAGAGGGCACTGGATCCCCTGCAACTGGAGTTTAAGACCATTGCTACCTGTCATGTAGATACTGGAAATCAAAATCAAGTCTTTTAGAGGAGCAGCCAGTGCTCTTAACTGTTAAACCATCTCCCTAGTCCTCCCAAATAATTTTTTTTTTAATTGTATTTACTGATGAAATTCTCTCTGAAATGATTCTGGTTATCTGGAGGTAGATTTAGTATTTGGGGACATACCATCATATGTTCCACTTTCTAACAATGCTCCGCTTTCTTCCAGTGCCTTGAATTGTTCAACAGAAATGAAATTATAGTCCACCCCTGGGACTTCTCCATCCCTGGGGGCCCTGGTAGTGCCTGAGGAGAAAAGAAAAAAAAAATTGTAAAATACTTTTTAAAATACAATACTCAGAGTGCTATAAAGTTCAGTCTAAGAAGGCTATATGGAAAACAAGAGTTATTTAATACATTGTATCTGATGCATTAAAGTATTATAGCTACTATAGGAGAAAATATACTTGAATAAAATAGTAATAAAATTCAAATCTATAAAAACCCTATAGTAAATTAAGTGCTAATAAAGACTTAATTTTCTGGCATACAGTTTTTTTTTTTAAAAGATTTTATTTTAGAACTTTTAATTGTGTGGAGGGGAGGGAGGGAGGGAGGGAGGGAGGGAGGGAGGGAGAGAGAGAGAGAGAGAGAGAGAGAGAGAGAGAGAGAACACGTGTGTGTGCATGTACATGTGCATGTGTCTATCTATGAGTGCAGGTGCCCCTGGAGCTAGAGTTACAGGTAGTTGTGAGCTGCCTACTATAGGTGCTAGAAATCAAACTTGGATATTCTGCAAGACCAGTACTTGCTCTTAACCCCTAAATCACTTCTCCAGAACCAAAATAATTATTTTTGTCTCAATATCGTTACTTAACTCCAAGAAAGAAAAATAAATTCACCAGGAACAGACTTTATCACCCTTCCCAACTTATCAGGGCATAAATGGAAGATTATATTTATTATTATATATATATATTTGGGTAGGGAGAAATGGGGCTTCACTATATATCTCCCTGGCTGGCTATGTAGACCAGGCTAGCCTCAAACTTAATTTTTTTTTAATAACCGTCAAAACATTAAAAAAAGATTTACAAACATGAAAAAATGATCCACAAAGATAATGATGATGATGCTAATTATGATAATAAAAATAATAGGCTGAGAAAATTAATGGCTACATAAACATTTTGTACAGTGATTTACTGAATATAGTATTTTTGTTTTAGAGCCTAGAGAATACAAATGTTATAACATATAGCATCTTCTTTAAGTATAATATTTATTTTCATTATCAAAAATTTTGTTTCTCATATGCTGAACTAAGATTCCTTCAGTCAACAGCTTTTTTGCTTGATATTAAGTAGAAAGTTGCTAGGAAGTTGAATAAAAATTATAACTTAAAATTTTCTATGAAAGTGGAAATTCCGTGGCTACAAATACCTGCAACTCTTTTCATTAAGAGATGAAACTACTCCCTTCAGCCTAACTTTTTAAAACTTTTAAAAAATAATTTAGTGGTAAACATGCTATGCAGGTTTAGAAATCTATATTTCCATCTTCCATCCTCTTAGAATGTTCTCATTACTATGCAAGAAATATTATCTAGACCCTTGAGTAGTTAGAGCTCCAGCCAACAAACACACCAAGCCCCCAGACATAAGGGTGGAGCCATCCTGCTTCTCCCTTTCCAGCTAAGCTGTCACTGACTTTGCCACATAAGTGATCCTAGCTAAATCCAGACAACTCACGAAGCTGCACCAAATAGCACATGGTGGCTATTTTAAGCCACAGAATTTTAAGGCAATTTGTTGTGTAGCAAAGCCTAACATGATGTGCAAATGAACTCTACTATAAAGTATAATGACCGTATAAAATTCAATTCATAAGCAAATCATACTGTATATAATACCATAACAGCAGCACCAACCAAAGGGGCAAGAAGAACTTCCTTTTAGTCTGGAATTATTATAATCTATGGTCTGATTTAGAACAGGCATTTATCTGGGATTCCTTATCTTTCTACAAAGTGGTGCTGGACAAGGTGATGCTCATAGCCCTTCCTACTCACAGGCATGGATGTTATATGATTCCAAAACATATATGCTAAGACTTAGGAAGTGGCTTTAGTGCTAATTGTCATCACAAATTACTATAAACTCTGGCTTTCTCCCATAAAGACAAAAAAAAAAATCAACCTTTTGTTCTCTGACCCTTTTGCCTTTATTAGCTCAAAAAATGTCTTTAGTTTCTTGATATTCTCTATTTTATGGTACAAGTTACATAATATGTTTCTCCTTTTTTCAAAGAAAAGAGGTCTGTTTACTCAGCTTCTGCTTCCTCCCCCTCTCATTTTCTCCTCCACACATTAGAATCCTATCTTTGCCCCAATCACTCAATAAGGAATTTTCTACGTTCAAAGCTAATCTCTACTTTGTTTAACTCAATCTTTCTAAAACTGTAACTATTTAATACAGTTTATCAAATCATGGTGACCACTAACCATAAAATTATTTCATTACTACTTAGTTAACTGTTATTTTGCTACTGTTATGAATCATAACATAAATCTTGGATATGCAGGATGTCTGACATGTGGCCCCTTTTAAGTCACAACCCACAGGTTGAGAACCATTTTCTTAGCGTGTAACTCCTGGTAGCTGACAATACTCTGGGGGAAGACTATATATCCAAGAATATTTGGGCAGCACAAATTGATATTGATGAGAGGAAAAAGATACAAAATTAGGTGAGCAGAGGAGGAGGTGAGGATAAATCTGTTTAAGAGGAGAGAGAGAGAGAGAGAGAGAGAGAGAGAGAGAGAGAGAGAGAGAGAGAGAGAGAGAGAGAGAGAGAAGTAAATATGATCAAAACACGGTGTATAAAACTTTTCAGTGGGGGAATTTATTTGGGCCAAGTGAGATACTCCCCATTCAAGCCTGATGACTTAAATTTGATCCCCAAACTTCAAGGTGGATGAAGAGAACCACTCCCAAGAGTCATTCTCTGATTTCTACATGTGTACTTAGAGCACACACACCTCTTTCCTATAACAACAACACAAGAACAAGAAATAAACAAAAATCCATGGAATTTAGTTATGGGCTCCAAACTAATATAATTCTTGTGAAACTTAATTGGTTGTCATGTGCTAGGCATGCTGTTTCCTCCTGCCTTTAATCAGGAGACAAGGGAGGCAGAGACAATAGGATTGAGAGCCCAAGGCAAACCTGGCAACATAGTGACACTCTATTTCAAAAATACAGAGTAGGTTAGTTACTGTCAACATAGATTAACATAAAAAAAGGAAATCTGGCATCTGCAATAGTGTCTGGGTTTGGTGACTGAATATGGGATGGATCCCTAGGTGGGGCAGTCTCTGGATGGCCTTTCCTTCAGTCTTTGCTCCATAATTTGTCTCCATATCTCCTCCTGTGACTATTTTGTTCCCCCTTCTAAGAAGGACTTACGCATTCACACTTTGGTCTTCCTTCTTCTTGAGTTTCATGTGGTCTGTGAGTTGTATCTTGGGTATTCTGAGCTTTGGAGCTAATACCCACTTATCAGTGAGTGCATACCATGTGTGTTCTTTTGAGATTGGGTTACCTCATTCAGGAAGATATTTTCTAGTTCCATCCATTTGCCTGTGAACTTCATGAAGTCACTGTTTTTTAACAGCTAAGTAATACTCCATTGTGTAAATGTACCACATTTTTTGTATCCATTCCTCTGTTGAAGAACATCTGGGCTCTTTCCAGCTTCTGGATATTATAAATAAGGCTGCTATGAACATAGTGGAGCATATGTCCTTGTTATATGGTGGAGCATCTTCTGGGTATATGCCCAGGAGTGGTATAGCTGGGTCCTCAGGTAATGCTATGTCCAATTTTCTGAGGAACCACTAGATTGATTTCCAGAGTGGTTGCATCAGCTTGCAATCCCACCAGCAACAGAGGAGTGTTCCTCTTTCTCCACATCCTTGCCAGCTTCTGCTATCACCTGTGTTTCTGATCTTAGCCATTCTGACTAGTGTGAGGTGAAATCTCAGGATTGTTTTGATTTGCACTTCTCTGATGACTAAGAATGTTGAACATTTCTTGGAGCCTGATATAGCTGTCCCCTTGAGAGGCTCTACTAGAACCCAATGAATATAGAGGCGGATACTTGCAGCCAACCATTGGACTGAGCATGGAGTCCCCAATGGAGGAGTTAGAGAAAGAACTGAAGGAGCTGAAGGGGTTTGCAATCCCATTGGAAGAACGACAATATCAACCAACCAGATCACCCCAGAGCTCCCAGGGACTAAACCACCAACTAAGGAGTACACATGGAGGGACCCATGGCTCCAGCTGCTTATGTAGCAGAGGATGGCCTTGTTGGGCATCGATGGGAGGAGAGGCCCTTGTTCCTGTGAAGGCTCGATGCCCCAGTGTAGGAAAATGCCAGGGTGGGGAGGTTCCGGGAGTGGGTGGGTGTGGAACACCCTCATAGAAGCAGGGGGAGGGGGGAGGAGATAGTGGATATCCGGAGGGGAAACCGGGAAAGGGGATAACATTTGAAATGTAAATAAAGAAAATATTCTGCTGGGCTGCGGTGGCGGCGGCGGCGGCTGCGCACGTCTTTAATCCCAGCACTTGGGAGGCAGAGGCAGGCGGATTTCTGAGTTCGAGGCTAGCCTGGTCTACAGAGTGAGTTCCAGGACAGCCAGGGCTATACAGAGAAACCCTGTCT
>NW_021620880.1:287812-355621 GCF_004785775.1 Grammomys surdaster
GGGGGGGCCGGGGGGGGGCGCGGGGGGGGGGGGGGGGGAGGGAGGGAGGGAGGGAGAGATTGAATGAATCCAATAAAAGAAAAAAAAAACAAAATCTGATTAACTTCTCTCAGTTTTGGGCACATGTGTGTCTTTTGCTCAAACTTGACACAAGCCAGAGTCATCAAAGAGGAAAGAGCCTCAGTTGAGGAAATGTCTCCATGAGATCCAGCTGTAGACATTTTGTCACTTTGTAATCACTGGGAGAGAGCCCAGGCCATTATGGGTGGTGCCATCTCTGGAACGGTGGTCCTGGGTTCTATAAGAAAGCAGGCTGAGAAAGCCAGGAGAAGCAACTCAGTAAGCAGCATCCTCCATGGCCTCTGCATTAGCTCCTAACTCCAGGACCCTGCCCTGACTTCCTTCAGTGATGAACAGAAAATGGGGAAGTGTAAGCGCAATAAACCTTTTCCTCAACTTGCTTTTTGGTCATGGTATAATAGAGACCCTAGCTAAGACACTTACTTTCCCTTCTGCTATGAAGCTCTTACCAGAAGCCAAGAAAATGCTAGCACCATATTCTTGAACTTTCAGATTAATGAGTCAAACCCTATCCCTTTTTCTTTATAAACTACACAGTCTCAGTAATTTCTTACAGCAACAGAAAAATAAACTATGCAACTAGCTATATAGATTTCCTGTTATAAAGTAGCTATCTTTTTAAAAATTAATTTGTAGATTTTTAGGTTCTTGATACTATAATAAATTATCAAATCTAATCTACCAGGAGTCTGTACAATACACCATCATTTCATCTCTAAGAATGATTTAAAAATTTAAAAATCTATTTGTGCCCCAGTTGTAATTATTTTAAAACATGAAATAATTGTCTTAATGATGATAGTTTCATAGTCCCTTTTCTAGAATATGTATTACATATGAAACATTTCTATGAAGTATAATTTTTCTAAAAGTACTTTCTTCTGTACAGTGTCCAGTTGACACTGAAGAGATACTAGAGCCAGAGATAACCTTTCAAAGTCTATTACAGTCCTGTAAACAAAACACAAAATAGTTCTAATAAAAAATATTACTGCAGTTGAAAAGAAATGCTAAAATACTAATAAAAAGTACTAGAGTAAGGAAGAAGCTATTTTCTTTTTAAAATGATGGGGTAAGTCATGTGATATGTATCACTAAGATTAACCATTATGATCAAACAGAGAACAGAGGCCACACTGAAGTAAATAGGCACTGTTGTTTCTAATCGATTTCCCTCAGGAACAGCATTCAGCTCTGCTCATTTATTCTGATTTCTTGCTTCTATTTGATGATAAGACACTAAGCTTGTGAAAAATGACATAAGAACTAAGACAACCTGTTATGTTGCTATCATGCACACTTACCAATCATATCTGAGATAATCTGCATTAGATAAATAAATACCCAAACAGGCATTATCTCCTCTACCTCTGATTTGTTATTTCTTTATTTTTTTTGTGGGGAGTACTCACATGTATGATGCACATGTCTGTGTGAATATGTGTGGGCATGTGTGTGCAAGTGCAATGCCTATGTATACACAAAGGCCAAATGTCAGCATAATGTGTCCTTCCTTATTGCCTCTGCCTGTTCAGAGGCAACAAGGCCTCTCCCTGAACCTGGGCTTGAGTTTTCTCAGCGAGGCTGGAAGCCAGCAAGGCCTGGTCATCCTCATCCTCCTCACCCTCATCTGTGCTGCAGTTAGGTATCTCAGAATACCTGGCTTATTACATGGGTGCTGGGATCCAACTCCAGTCCTCACGGTTGGCAGCATGTTCTCTGAGTGGATAAGCCATGTGTAGCCTTAGACACTACTGCAGCAAAGTCAGACTCATACTAGTTCCTAAGTAAAGTGAAGCAGATGTGTGGAGAGGAAGGGAACATGAAGGAAAGAGCAGTCTTGTTTCCTATTTATTCCAACGATACCCACCAGGATTTATTAGAAAGCCAATTATCAGTCACAACAATTCTGTAAAAATGAATATTTGCCACCAGACTGTTACATCCTATTATTACAATGCTACAATTATTCTATTTTTACAATAAACTGATAAACAGCATACCAAATTTATGTTATTTTCTAGTAATAACTTTCCCCTATAACTTCTAGAATCAGATACACAAAAGAAGGCACAGCTCAAAATTCAGGAACCAGAAATTTCTATTGACCTGGCAAGATGGTACACCAGGCAAAGTACATTTATCCTGAGTTTGATCCCAGGACCTACCTGGTAGAGAGAACTGAGTCTCTCACATTGTCCTCTGACCTTTACTCTTTCCCTTACAAGTAAATGAATAAGTGTAATAAAAAAATTTAAAAAGGCAATTTCCATCAATTTATTCAGATCTTTTTAGTCTTACCCCATGAAGAAATCTTATACTAACTTAGGTTAATTTCTAGGTGGCTCATTCTTTTTCTTTTGGGACAAGATTTTACTCTATAGCTCTGGCTGTTCTTAAACTTGGAGTGATCCTCATGTTTCATCCTCCTAAGTGCTAGGATTAAAGTCATGTGTCACCATGCTACTTTGGGGAATAGGTGTTGGCCTTACATAAACATGTCAGACAAACATTCTACCACTGACCTATATCCCCAACCAAATACTTAACAAACTTTTATTTTCAAATTACTGATGGCATAAAATAGTACAAAAATTGAGGTTTGGTCAATTTATTGGGATATTAACTTACCTACCATGAAATGTACTAATTCTAATAGTACAATTGCTGTGAGTGTAAAAAAATCCTAAGCCGTAAGATTTCCTAGGTCCTTCTATGGTCTCATTTCTATGGCAGCAACTGGCCTATTGACAGTACAGTTTTGCTTTTTTTTATTATTTGTTTTTATTTATATGAGTACACTGTAGCTGTCTTTAGACACACCAGAAGAGGGCATCGGATCCCATTACAGATGATCGTGAGCCACCATGTGGTTGCTGGGAATTGAACTCAGGTCCTCTGGAAGAGCAGTCAGTGCTCGTAACCACTGAGCCATCTCTCCAGCCCCCAGTTTTGCTTTTAATAAAGTCTCCTGTGCATAGAATAATAGGTTAACTTGACTATAGTAATTGTTTGCATCTGGCCTCTTTAGTCTGGAACAAGGATTAGGATTCATCCATGTTCAATTTCTTCTTATGTATGACATTATGTCATTCATTGTGGGGGGAAGAAAGGTCCTTTTAATTCTTTTCCAAGCAGAATAACTTCTACTTCTTTTTGTTGTTTGATTATTCTGGCTAGAATTCTAAGAACTGATTTGAACAGTATAGCAGCAAGTAAACTTCCCTCGCATGTTGCCTCATATCATAGAAAAAACTTACTGCGGAATGTGTTGTTAACTGTGGGCTTTTCAGATACACTCTGTTATACAGAGATAGTTTCCTTTCCTTATATTCCTAATCTGATGAATATGGTATTTTTAAATCATAATAGAATATTAAATTTTGTGAAATATTTTTCTGTAGTAGCTGAGATGTTTATGAACATTTATTGGTTCATAGGTTAAACTATATTTATATTGTAGGCATAAACCCCACCTATTCATTACATATTATCATTTTTTGGTGCATTCTTTATTGATGCCTGATAATATAGACACAATGGAACACAGTGGGTAGACTCAGGCACATCTATTATGCAGTTCCTTCCTAGGGAGTGGCAATTATACATATTATCATTGTAACTGAATTAGGTTCACTAATATTTTAAGATGGGGGTCAATATTTATAATGGGTGTAGGCTTTTTGTTGAAAAGTACTATTTCAATTTCCCCAATAGTTACAGGTCTCCTCATGTTTTTTGATATTTTATGACTCAGTCCTGGCAGGGTTTTGTTTCTAGCCACTTACCTACTTCCTCTAGTTACTACCTGCCTAGTGTATAAAGTCATTCCTGTACTGTCATAACCCTCACAGCAGTTGGCATGTCTCCACTTCCTGATTTCAGACACTAAAGTTTGCTCTGGCAACTGTTCATATTTCAAAACCTTGGCTTTACTCATTTCTTCTATGGCCTTTCTATTTTGTATTTCATTATTTCTGCTCTTATCATCACTAGCCCTTCCTTTTGTTGACTTTGGGTTTAGCTCTTCCCTGCTGTTGTTCCTTCAAGTACAAAGTTTAGAATTCTCAGGTGACTGGTTTCCCTCTTAACTTTCATCACATCCTGTAAGCTTTAGTATGTTGTATCTTCATTTTTTCTGGTTCCGGATATGTTCTCAATTCCACTGTTAATTCCTATTTTCAGCCACTTGTTATTTAAAGGTGCACTGTTTTAATTTCCACATATTTGTGGATTTTTCTGCTCTTCTTCTGTTATTAGTTCATTTCACTATGGTCAGAAGAGACACTTCATATATTTAAATTTTTTAAGTTTGTTAAAGAGACTGTGTGTGTGGCCTGAGAAAGTTTGAGGATGTGTATGCCGCTACTGTGTAGAGAGCTCTGTGAGTAACTGCCTAGCTCCGTTTGGTCTATTATGTTATTAAAGTTCTATGTTTTAGGCTGGGCAGTGGTGCATGCCGTTGATCCCAGCACTTGGGAGGGAGAGAGGGAGAGGCAGGCAGATCTCTGTGGGTTTTAGGCTAGCCTGATCTACATAATAGAGTTTTGTGACAGCTAGATAGGAGACCATTTTTCAAAAAATTCTTTTCTTCCTTCCTTCTTTCCTTCCTTCCTTCCTTCCTTCCTTCCTTCCTTCCTTCCTTCCTTCCTTCCTTCCTTCCTCTCTCCCTTTTGCTCTCTCTCTTTCTTCTTCCTTCCTTCCTTCCTTTCTTTCTTTCTTTCTTTCTTTCTTTCTTTCTTTCTTTCTTTCTTTCTTTCTTTCTGTTTATGAGTAGAATACCTATATAAAGAGATACCAATACATGATGATCTATTTACCACTGATGGGCACTGGGGCTATTTCACGATTTTGGCTATTATACCTAAAGAAGCCAAGAACTTATAAGTCTTTAAATAGATATATTTAAATTTATATTGGGCTAAGCCTAAGAATAAAAGTGCTGAATCATATGGTGAATAGCATATTTAACTTTATTATTAAATGTATATTTAATTTTACATGTAAATACCAAATTATTTTTCTAAGATGAACCACTCTACATTCCCACAAACATATATGGAGCATATCTGGTTTATTAATATACATCTTTACATGTAGAAATTCCTTTTTTGAAGGTTACCAGTGAAACTTCCTAAATCCTAAAAAATGAATTAAGTTGATAATGAATATGGGATAAATTACATTATAATTCTGTGAGAATTAGTCTTAACAATTTGATGTCATGCTAATTGGTTTAAAGAAACTGACATCAGTTGGAAGTAAGAGTAGACAATACTGAAAGCAAGTATCAACTGTTCAAGCTGAGATTCTTAGACAACAGGACAGAAGCATGTATGAAATCAATTCAGTCTTACTGGCAGTTATCCCTATAAGTGTGTCTGCAAGTCCCTGTCTGCTAATGGTGGGTCTTTCTTACAAAAGCAACATCAATATGATCATATGCATAACTATACTTCACACAAATTCTATGGGTGCCATTTCAAGAAGTAGCAGGTTTTGAAAACTAAGTTTTTAAATTGGCAGTTTCAACACAGGACTCCATGTAATGCTATTAACCTTGCTGAGAGATCTGAAGGTTACTCATTTTAATACCACCCAGTAATATCCCCTGGCATTTTCCACTATGAGTATTTGCTAAAAGTTCAACCCTTCATAAACACTGCAGCAGAAAAAAATGCAAAAAAAAGCAGTAAATATTATAGAGTACTACTATACCATAATTTGAAATTTTGAAGTAAAAGCATTAGATATTTCAAGGTAAGGCAAAACTCAAAAGAAACAGACAAAATATTTTCATCATAAAAACGTTATGATATAATCTAATGTCCAATGTAAAGACATTTTTAAACAGTCTTTTAACAAGTTGAGAATGTCACTACAAAATCAAAGAAAAAATTCATCTGGAATATTTGTCAAGACCAAATAATACAATGGATGCTTAATATGTCTTATACTTTCATTTTGGGAGTGAAAATTTCATAGTTTATGTCATTATCAAATCTACAGAGTGTTTTTTGAAATAAGGTCTTGTTCTACAGCCCAAACTGCTCTTGAACGTGCTGGCATTCCCTTGCTTTAGCATCAAGTTCTGGGATTACAGACATGAGCCATATACATGGTTTAAATCAGTTACTTGGCACTTATATTGTAGTAATATTCCATTTTAAAACATATTTCCTCTATCAAGTGTCTGTAATGGGTAGAGATCATTTAAAAGCCATTAAAATCTTGTTACTTCATAATAATAACATATTAGACCAAAGCATACTAGTTTCTTCCTATAGCACAGGACTCCCTATGCAACACTCCATCCCACATCACAATGCTTTTAACTACTATTACTGTTAACATCAACCAAGTGCAGCAGCCATTTGGGCTCCTAAAGTACTGGATTCATTTGGCATTTTGTCATAGTCAACCACAGGTGATGCCATGATTAAACTGTAATTCCTCAGTTTGTCATGAGCTGTATGTCTCCTACTCCTCACTGCAAAGAACTGAGCACTAGTTCTAGATCAAGAATACAACCAAAACTTCCCTCAAGATCCTTTCTTGGAGAGTCTGTTTTCTGAGACCATTATCATTACCAATTTTTTGACAGTCAAGATCCAGAAAGAGAAGGAAAAAGTAACATGATGGTTTGAACAGGGAAGGTTTAAAGAACTATTAACAGTATTTGCAGAGAGTTAACTGAGATTTAACAAGAATTCTAAGTAAAGCTAAAAGATAACTCTAAAAAACACCAACTTATACACAAGGAAGAATACCCAAGTGGCAACAGCCTGCCATGGAAGAACACTCCCCAAAGCCTCTATTTCAGATCTCATTCAAGCAGGTGTGGTAACAATCTATGAGTAAACAATCTTGTTGGGTTGCTTGGTGACAGTGCTGGTTCAGTGGGTCAAGGCTGGAAGTGGGTCAGAACAGTCTAGTGTACTAACCTGACTCACCAGCAAGCTGCCCATGGGAGTGGTAGTGGGTAAAGGGTGTTTTAAAGTTAATAGAAAAACAACTAGAACACCTGAACTTGCACCACGATGTAACAACAATTAGTAGGTATACCAGTAGAACTCAGGAAGCTTCTAATGAGGGTGCTGCTGTTTATGCTGACAAGCGCCTCACTGGTATCACTGAAACTTCACTGAGAAGCTGACTGCTAGGTACTGCTGAAATTAACTGGGTATCTTTTTTCAAAGCAAGAGCAAAAAGACAAAAGCAAGCTGAAATCAAGGGAAGAAACCTGTTCTTTTTCCAGAATCCTTCCTGTGCCCTTTAGTGACAAAGCTTAGCACTGTACTGGAGGGTAGAAGAACAATGTCCCAATATTACAGACAAGCAAATATTAATTTGGCATGGGGAGGCAATGAGCAATAAACTGATTTTCTAAGATAATCTCATGTTAATGGGAGTTAAATTTTAGTATAAGAAGTTCTACATATATATATATAAATATCATTTCTCCTCTATTTTGTCATAATTCATTTTTAAGTTATACACTAACCTTGCATTTCTGTAACAAGCCCTAATTAAAACACATTCTTTTATATATGGTTACATCTTGATTTGCTGAAATATTACTAAATGTTTTGAGTCAATGTTCATGAAATTTGGAGTCTACTATTGTTTTATTTTAATGTTTGTCTGCTTTTGTTCAGTTATATATAATAATGTTCAAATAACAGAATGAATTGGGAATTGCCCCCTCTTCTTATTATTAGCTTACTTTACATTATGAGTGCTTTACCTGCATGCATATCTGTGCACCATGTCCACACCTACTGAACACAGAGGTCAGAAGAGGTTGCTGTATTAAAAGGAACTGGAGCTATGGACAGTTGTGAGCTGCCTCCTAGGCACTGGGAATCAAACCTGGATCTTCTGAAGTACACATAGCCACTAAGCATTGTTCAAAATCCCCTCTTCCATTTTCTAGAAAATTTACGGAATTGATTTTTTTCTTTTCTTAACTTTTTTTGGGGAAATTCACCTAATATCTGGGACTGAAGTTTTCTTTATAACAAAGTTACAAACTATAAGTTTTTTTAAAAAAGTTTTTTGGGTTATATGTATGTATCTTTTAGAATGAGCACTGGTAGTTTTAGTATGCTGAAGAATTTGTTCATTTCATACAATTTGCAGAATTTATTTCAGTATAAAATTGCTGAGGGTTCTTACTGATGCCGTCACTTTTTCATCCTTATGCTAATTTTTCTCTCTCTCTTTCCAAAGTGCTCTGGTTATATTTTAAGGTCATCAATCAAACTGATGTAAAAAACCAAACCGTTTGTTTTTCTTTACTTTCTACTTTACTAAGTCTTGCTTTTACTTCTATTAATTTCTTTCCTAGCTAGCTTTCCTTTATGCTGTTCTTTTTCTTTCCATTCTTAAGACAAATGCTTGTATCATTTAAGAACTTTGTTAGTTACTGATACAAATATTTATCATGTAAAGTATTATATTTCCATCCAAATGGTGCTCTAGCTACCCTAAAATTTTTGATTCAATGTGTTTGATACATTTCTGCTATGTTGCTGTGTTTTTTTTATTTCTTTGGTGTTTTTTTTGATATATGAGCTATGTCTATTACTTAATTTCCATATATCAAGATTTTCTAGATTTCATTTTGTCAATAATTTCTAATTTAATCTCCACTATATTCAGGTAACATATTTTACATGATGTAAACATCCTTACTTCACTGAGTCTCCTTTTGTGGTACAGACACCATAGTTAGAACATTTCATGCCCACTAGAAAAGAATGTACACTGTACTATTGTTGGGCAGCATGTTCTAATGAACAGTAATTACTCATGACATTAGAATGCTGTTCTTTTTTTATATTAATTTATTTACATTCCAAATGTTGCCCCCCATTCCTAGTTCTCCCTCCACAAGTTCTTCACCCCATTCCCCCTCCCCTTTGCTTCTGGGAGGGTGCTCTCCCACCCACTTATCCACTCCCACCTCACCCCACTAGCATCCCCCTTCCCTGCAGCATCAAGTTTCTACAGGATTAAGCATATCCTTTCCCACTGAGACCAGACAAGGCAGCCCTCTACTACATATTTAACAGGGGCCGTGGACCAGCCCATTTTGGTCTATGGTTGCTGGGTTAGTCTCTGGAGCTCTGAGGGGTTTGGGTTAGTTAACACTGTTGTTTTTCCTATGGGGTTGCAATCCCCTTCAGCTCCTTGAATCCTTCCCCTAACTCTTCCATATGGGTCCCTAACCTCAGTCCAGTGGTTGGCTGTAAGTACCTGAATCTGTCTCAGTCAGCTGCTGGTAGAGCCTCTCAGGGGACAACTATGCTAGGCTCCTGTCTTCAAGCACAACATGGCATCAGTAATAAATAGTTATCAGGGTTTGGGGCCTGCACATGGGATGGATCCCAAGTTGAGCCAGTCTCTGGATGGTCTTTCCTTCAGTCTCTGATCCATTTTTGTCCCTTTAGACAGGAACAATTCTGGGTCAGAAATTTTGGAGATGGGTGGGTGGCCCCTACCACAAATGGGGGCCATGCCTATCTACTGGAGGTGGTCTCTTTAGGTTCTCCCCACTGTTGGGCATTTCAGCTAAGGTCATCCCCATTGGGTCCTGAGAGCCTCTAACATCCCTAGTGTCTGGGAATGTCTAGAGATTTCCCCCATCCCCCACCGCACACTGCTGCATATTTCTATTTATTCTCCTGGCCCTCTGAGCTTCTCTTCTGTCTCCCCCATATCTGACCTTGGCCCCATTTTCCCCTTTCCCTCTCCTCTCTCACCCAGGTCCCTCCCTCCCTCTGCCTCCCATGATTATTTTGTTCCCCTTCTAAGTGGGACTGAAGTGTCAACACTTGAGCCTCCCTTCTTGTTAAGTTTCATATGGTCTGTGAATTGTATCATGGGTATTCTGAACTCTTTGGCTAATAATATCCATTTATCAGTGAGTATATATACCATGCATCTCCTTTGGGGTCTGAGTTATCTCACTCAAGATGATATTTTCTAGTTCCATCCATTGGCCTTCAAACTCATGATGTCATTGTTTTCAATAGCTGAGTAGTATTCCATTGTGTAGATGAACCACACTTTCTGTATCCAACACCTGGGTTGTTTCCATCTTCTGGCTATTACAAATAATGCTGCTATAAATATAGTGGAGGACGTGTCCTTGTGATATGGTGGAGCATCTTTGGGTATATGCCCAGGAGTGGTATAGCTGGGTCTTCAGGTAGAACTATTTCCAATTTTCTAAGGAACGACAGGTTGATTTTCAGAGTGGTTGTACCAGTTTGCAATCCCACCAGCAATAGAGGAGTGTTCCTCTTTCTCCACATCCTTGCCAGCATCTGCTGCCACCTGAGTGGATATTAGCCCAAAAGTTCAAAATACCCAAGATACAATACAGACCACATGAAGCTCAAGAAGAAGGAAGACCAAAGTGTGGGTGCTTCAGTCCTTCTTAGAAAGGGGAACAAAATACTCACAGGAGCAAATACAGAGACAAAGTATATGGTTTTAGCTTCTTTGTCAAAGATCAAGTCTCCATAGGTTTTTGGGTTTATTTCTGGGGTTTCAATTCTATTCCATTGATTGATCTGTCTGACTCTGTACCAGAAATTAGGGAAACAACACCCTTCACAACAGTCACAAATAATTTAAAATATATTGGTGTAACTCTAACCAAGCAAGTGAAAGAGCTGTATGACAAGAACTTCATTCAAGTCCCTGAAGAAAGAAATCAAAGAAGACCTCAGAAGATGGAAAGATCTCCATGCTCATGGATCAGCAGGATTAATATAGTAAAAATGGCCATCTTACCAAAAGCAATCTACAGATTCAATGCAATCCCCATCAAAAGTCCAACTCATTTCTTCACAGACATGGGAAGAACAACTCTCACCTTCATACGGAATAACAAAAAAAAAAAAAAAAAACCTAGGACAGCAAAAACAATTCTCAACAATATAAGAACATCTGGGGGAATCATCAACCCTGACCTCAAGCTGTACTATGTGATAAAAACAGCATGGAGTGCTGTTCTTGTTTCCTTTCTTTCCTTCTTTCTTTCTTTCTTTTTTTTTTTTTAGTTTTTTCAAATTTAATTTTTAAATAATTAAAAGAGGATATTAAGTACTAAACTATGGTATCTATCATATCACTTCCAAATGCAAATTTCCTTTACTATTTCTTATAATAATTCTGCTACTGAAAATTTCCTTCACTTCTTTTATTTGGGAAAAAAACCAACAACTTTTGAAAGCTATTTCCATTATATATAGAAATATATGTTGATGTTTTTCTTCTTAGCACATAAAAGATTTCAATTATTAGACTCCAGCTTGTGCTACTCCATCTGATCAATCTGTAGCACTCTATGTGTCTTCTGTATATCCACCTGCACTTCCTACTGGACTATGATACGCCTTAGCATGATCTCTATCAGACTTCTTCCCCTTGGCATCTGTGAGCCTCTTAAATTTGAAAGTTTCATTTTCATGAAACTTAGCCAGAATTCAGCTAATTTTAAAAGTGTTTTTCCTGCTTTCCCCACCTTAGCTTCATATGGTTCTTTATCTATGTATAGATAGAGCATATGCTACTTATATCTTGTCCAACCTCATTGTTTCTGAGGTAGATTGACTGGCTGTTAGTCAATCATGGCCAAACCCCTGACTCCTTTCAAGTTTTCTCTTTTATATTCTTTTTGCTTTATGTTTTAGTTCAATTAGTTTATAGTGCTATGTGTTCACTCTCATTGACCTTTACTTCTGCATTCTGGAATTTGCTTTTATATCTGTCCAGTGAGTTTTAAGTTTTACTTCCTTTTGCTGTTACATTTTCTCTTCACCATGTTCATTCTATGGTTTAATCTTTGACTATTTTTTTAAAACTCTAAAATTCCTTGTGTGGAAGTATGTATCATTTCTATATCTTTCAGCTGATCAGTATTTTGAAAACTAGATCATATTTTCCTATTGTTTTTATGTCTAGTGATTTTTCTTATATTTTAGACATGAATATTTTAGTATATGGTGTCTCCTTTTGGTTGAAACAGAAAAAAATCTCTCTTTCTGGAAGAGAAGTTACATGCATTATCCCCTCATCCTTTGAGGCCTTGCTTAATTTAACTTTGTTCAAGTGGGGTCTCTTTGCTCAGAGTGCTTAGAATTCAAATGTCTCCAAGCCCTGAGTAACTATTGGGAATGGTTAATCCTATAATTTCCCAAGAGTTCTCCACATATATGGACTTCTTGAATCTACATTTCTATTCTCTCTGCTCAGGGCCTGCCATATTCTGCCATGCTCTTCTTGATGCTGTGGTATAGAAAATGTCTTATAGCACAGTCTCTTCATCTCTTAGGGACCATGGTGCTGTTGTACTATAGTCTAGCATCTCCTACAGTGCCTGCCTGCTCACACATTGTGCATCTACCCGCCTACACCTCTCTCTTCTAGTGATCTCAGACTTTAGTCAGTAAATTCCTCTTTGTGGCTTCTGTGTAATTCTGGCATTTGTATAATGTTTTAAGCATTTATATGCTTTCTAGTACAATTAGAATTTAGACTCATTTACACTTTTATTGTTTCAGACCTGTTATCAGAATTTTCTCCACATAGATCTGGAATCTTTTAGTAAGAATGGTATTAAAGACCAGATGTGACCATTCTGTTTGCTAAATGCTACTAATGTATCATTGTTTCCAGGTTCAGGAAGGAATTTTTAGACATTTCAGTTTGTAAGCAAGCTAAGAAGTTCTATTAAACACTGAAAGGCTGTAACTCTTTGCATCCTATGAACTAAAACTATTTAGATTACAGCTTCTTTCTAGGACAAAATACCACACTATGAGGAAATGCAAACCCAAGATAATAAATCAAACTAAAAGGCAAAAAAATGAGAAGTGGCAGAGGACAGTAAGGAAGAAGGTCTTAGAAGTACATCTTTATTTTTCCATAATGTACTTTTATCAAGGGAGGAGGAAACTTGACATCTACAAAACTTAAAAGTATTATCCTGAAAAGTCCATGACAGAGTTAGAATTAGAAAAGATAATTAGCTTTATAGTCTCCTTTATAACTGATGTCTATTATTTGAGTGCATTCCTTCCTCATCCCTAGCATTTAGCCTTTCTGTTCTCATGTGGGTTTGGTGGTAGATAAGTGCATTAAAACATATTCCAACAGTGAAAGTTTAAATACAATTTTGGAGCTACATAGCTTCCATTCCAAATGGCTATTCAAACTATATAGAAGTTCACTGAAACGTATAGACTTTGGGTCTGGTTAATTTTAGTGAAAGATTTGTTTTTCAAGTGTTTTATAATTTTTTTTAAGTAGAAAGATCAGGAAAAGATAATATTAGATGATGAAGAAAAATGGAATGCAATCAAAAGGACACATGCATCCTGATGGAGGATGTAAAGCCAACTGTTTTTACAGTTTCAACTCTGTTGTGTTTTTTCTCAGTGTGGTGGATCTCTAATAAAGCTGTAGTTGAGTGGAAGTGTAAAACCCTAAGCAAAGCTCCATGGCTGCAGGATGGCCATCCGAACTGAGTACTAGTTATTGACACACATCAAGTTAGGGACTGGGCAAGTATTCTTTGAGTGGCTACATTAACCACTGGCTGTATGATTTTTTATTTGTGAGTTTGTTTCAGTAAAGTGATGTTATAAAATAAATAAAATGCTATCCTGCATTGTTCATCAGACATAATGCTAAGTTACTTAAGAGATAATAAAAATCAGATTACTATAAAAATCTTTTAAAGCAAGGCTTTATGCCAGTAAACAATTAAATAACTGCTTGCTATCATTAACATAGTCGAGGAAAGAAAATAAGATCCCAAATTTAATATCTATCCAAATGAACAAAGTATAAAAGCTACAAACTGCTAAAAACTTTTCTTGGGAAATATAGTATAGAACAAGCTTTGAACAATCATAATTACAGAAGGAGAGGAGGAATGTAAGGAAGAGAAAGGAAAGGAAGAAAGAAGAAAGAAAAAAGGTGGAGGAGGAGAAAGAGGAGAAGAAAACATGGGGATTGGTGGTAAGTCAAGGTTCTAAATTCTGTCATTTCACTATTTCTACGTAATGCTCTTTGTTGGGAGAGAGGAAGGGAAGTTGAGGAGAAGGGAAAATAATCTAAGCAGGATAGGGATCTAAGTATGGAACTGTAATTTTGAAACCACAATGAGGAATCTTTGGTAAGAGACTGGTCATTATGTAAGAGTAAACAAAAGAAAGGCAACTGAGAACTGCAAAAAGAAAGGTAGTATCAAAAAGAATCTACAAATAAATTGATAAGGAAAACTGTGGTGGTATGAATAAGAATGGTCTCATAGGTTCCTATATTTCAGTGCTTGGTGTCCAGGTGGTGGAACTTTTAGGAAGAATTAAGAGGTGTGGTCTTGTTGGACTTAGTCATAGGGAGTAGGTTTGGGGTTTCATATAATTACTGTGCTGATTGTGCCATTGGAGATCCAGGTTTGGGGTTTCAAAAGCCCAGGTTATTCAGATAATGCTCTTGCACTCTCCCTTTCCCCCTCCGCACTAATTTGTGGATAAATACAAGCTCTCAGCTACTGCTCCAGTGCCATGCCTGCCTGTTAGTTGCTCTGCTCCTTCTATGATGGTCACAGACTAACTCTGAAATAGTAAGTAACCCCCAATGAAAAGTTTTCTTGCATAAGTTGCCTTGATCATGTCTCTTCACAGCAAGAAATGTAACTAAGATGAAAAGAATGCTTTTACATGTGTTTATTTGTATACTTTTTATTCTTCCCTAGCCCATACTGACTAAAGCAAAAACTTAGTATGTATGACTTCTCATTACATATTAAAAACAAACAACAACAACCCACCAGTACATCAATATCCAGATTCCGTACTAAGACCTATAACTAAATAAAAATTCAAAATAGATTACACACAGAAGGAAATATTTGCTTCTTTTCCTCACTGAGAAAGGAATAGATTTTATAGCCAGTAATGTTTTAATTACTTGGTTTTTGTGCATAAGGCATAGGCTTTCAAATTTTATTTCTTGGAATAAAATCTAGTTAAGAACAGGTAAACAGGGCCAGGCAGTGGTGGCGCATGCCTTTAATCCCAGCACTTGGGAGGCAGAGGCTGGAGGATTTCTGAGTTCGAGGCCAGCCTGGTCTACAGAGTGAGTTCCAGGACAGCCAGAGATATACAGAAAAACCCTGTCTCGAAAAAAAAAAAACAACAAACAAACAAAAAAAAAGAACTGGTAAACAGGAACTGTAGCAATAACTCAGCAGTTAAGAGCATTGGCTGCCCTCCCTGGATCCAAGTTTGAGCCCCAGCTCAAATGGCCAGTTGACAACCATCTATAATGCTACTCCCAAGAGATCTGATGCCCTCTTCTGGCCTCAGAGGTCACTGCATACAGTGATGCTCAGACATACATGCAGGAAAAATACTCATGCATACAAAATAATAGGAAATTAAATATTTTTTACAAAACAGGTAAGTACATATTTTTAAATTGTGGTCCTCACTTTGTTGGAAGTACAATATGGAGTCTTCAATTTTTTTCTAGTTAAAACTGAACACATACGGGCTTTAGGAGAATTTTCTTCATATTCAATTTTTCTTTCATTCTTGTCTCCAACATAGTCTTCACAATTTCATACAAAATACATTTTTTTTTTTTTGTTTTTCGAGACAGGGTTTCTCTGTGTAGCCCTGGCTGTCCTGGAACTCACTCTGTAGATCAGGCTGGCCTCGAACTCAGAAATCCGCCTGTCTCTGCCTCTCAAATGCTGGGATTAAAGGCGTGTGCCACCACTGCCCGGCCAAAATACATTTTTTAATTTAGTAAGTGTGTGCATGTGCCTCTATGCATGAGTGCATGAGTGCATGCATGTGCGTGCGTGCGTGCGTGCGTGTGTGTGTGTGTGGCAGTCGGAAGACAGCAGGTGGGTTTGGAAAATCATACTCAGACATGGCAGCGAGTACTTTTATCCATTGCTCAAATCTTTTTTTTTTTAACATTTCACTAAATTATTTCTAGATGTTTAAGTCTCATTTCTCTATGCCATCATGTACTTACATGGGATGGTTCTCAAGTAGAGATTATCTCTGATGACTTGCTGTAGTTTGTGGTCAATTGATCCTTTCTGAAACTGAAGGCTCAGGTAGTG
Source organism: Grammomys surdaster (assembly GCF_004785775.1). Lineage (NCBI taxonomy): Eukaryota > Metazoa > Chordata > Mammalia > Rodentia > Muridae > Grammomys > Grammomys surdaster. The sequence continues at coordinate 304,056 of NW_021620880.1, forward strand.
TCGCAAATCTTTATTTATGACTTTGCCTACCAAAAAAAAGAAAACAAAATATATAACTATGAGATATTTGTTTAAATATATAAAAATAGTAATCAAGTATCTTTAAATCATTTAAATCATTTTTTAAATCCTTTTAATAACAGGACATGGAAATCAGTATTTGACCTACAAGAAGGTAAGCAATACCAAATTATTCTAAGTACTATAATTAAAAGAAATGATTGCAGTATAATTTAGGTATAATTTTAAGACAGGAGAACATATAGATCAGAGAATATAATGAACATTCAAAGTAATCTCATTCAGTCTCATGGCTTTAAATACCATTATATCCTAAAAGCTCCAAATTCAGATCATATGTTCATCGCTAAGTTATCTTTATTTAACTCCCATCTCATATACATTGCAGATGACATATCTGGAGATTTCAGATACGTGTTTCAAATATCAGACAGACAAAACAAAACTCTTCCACCATCTACCCCAGTTTTCTTTCTCTTAGAACACAGCAGCACCACCAGCTGGAAGAACAATCCTAAATCTTAAAGCTATCCTTGATTTTGCTCCACCTCTGTGCTCCAGACCTATCTATTAGCAATTTTTGTCAGCTTCCAAATCATATACCATTACAAGAATTGGTTTTCAGCCTCTCCAGGGTTGTCAATCCTACCTCCTCTCATCTTGGGACCATTATTTGGGTTCTTTTTGCTTATTTCTTCTGGTCCCTGGGCCTCAAATAGGCTGACTAACTCTGTGAAACAACAGATAAATAATTTGGTAGCAAAACCTACTCAGATACATTATCATAAGTTAGCTATGGAGGACCACGAGACTCAAGATGAGGTTGTTACATTATCCAGGGTGTTCCCAAAACCCATCTCCACCCAACCTAAAAGAGGGGACTTCTACCCCTAGACCAGGCAGAGAGGGGCCACCCAGAACCACCTCTGACAGGCGACCTGAATTCTTGCTTAGGCTGTGAGGCTAAGCACTACAAGGGAATATCAATAAAAGTTAAAAAAAATCTCTCTGGGTTCCCTGAGGGACAAGCCTGACTGCATAGGGGTTGATGTCAAAAGTATCCCCTCTCCAGGAAAAAGACATCAGGATGGGTATGGCCCTCATGCCTCACTGGACAACAACAGGGGGACCGGAGCCATTACAAGGTCCCCTTCAATTACTGGAGGTCAGGCCTCTATCCCCACCTTCACAAGATTAGATTCACCACAGCCCTTCTATACTTAGAGAAGGGAGGAGATGTCAGGGGCAGCCCTGCTTACACACTGAAGGCCTAAAATCAGCCATAGGCCTAAAATCAGCAATAGGCCTGTCATACATGTATGCTAACACCAAGTCTTGGGTCTCTGTGCAAAAACATTGAAACAGATGGCTATAAGCTATTGTAAACAGGCAGTTTTTGTGACAATTTACCAGCCTGAGTAGCCGTAGATCTTGTAAATAGGTAGCCTTGGCAGATATTACCAACTTAGATAAGGACAAGTAAATCATAGGCAGAGTCATAGTGAATTGTCCCCTGAACCTTCACCCAGCCAATACCCTGTTCTGAAAGATATCTGTACTCCCCCTGAACACCCACACTCCAGTGTCATTCCCTTCCCCACGTCCTGCATTTTTGTGTTTATAACTCCTGTGTGAATGAGTAAAAATTACAACTTGAAAATAAATAAATAAAAAAAAATCATATACCATTTTCATCAAAGGCATCTTAATCTAATCTACCACCATCACTTCTCATCTGGAAACATCCTTCTAATCAGCTTCCCTATATTCATTGTGTCTCCTTTCTTCCCACCGCCCACTCAGTCACCAGAGTGAGATGTACAACAGATTAGGTCAGTGTTAGTATGTGTAAAGATGCCCCCATCCTCATGACTTTCTATTGCACTTGAAATAAAATCCAAAATCTTGTTCAGGATGTAGTAGGTCCCACATGTTCCAGCTTTGGCAATCTCTAACCCTAATTAATTAATTCTTCAATCCTGCTCTTTAAAAAACAAACAAACAAACAAACAAACAAACCACAACTGGGCCCTAGCAGAACAGTCAAGTCTACTTGTTGATTCCTAAATACAATGTGAATAAGTGAGACAGCCCCAAATGTTTTGTTATTTCTTTGGAAATTGGAAATAGGAACAGCAAACAGAAGGTTGCAGAAATCTCAAAGCTATAATTTTTAACAAAGACTTAAGTTTAAATGAAAAAGGAGTGCAAACATTGTTCATTAGACAAGACTGTAGATAATTAGAAAGATCAAGGCTCAGATAAAACATTATCTCACTGCATAAGAAATGACTAGCTGACTACACTGAGCTTTATTTGGAACAACATATTCACATTGTTTTATAACAAAGGCTTACTACTGATCAGTTTATCCTGTTATCTACTATTCCGTAACACTGCATCTCTAGTCTTTTTTGTTGTTTTCTATTACATATAAATACACAGAACCTACATGGCAACATAACCAGGAAATCAACTTGTTTCTAAAGTTCAGAAATAGCATTTAGCCCATAGTAATAAACATAAACCAAAACAATGCCCTTGTCTTAACAAAAATATACATGGAGGAAGGGGGAGAACCACTTTGATGACAAAAAACAACCCTGAAGATATTTGCAACGATGAACACAGAACAACCCCTATCTTACAATATGTTTTGTCCAAGCACTAGGATCCCACTAATCCACCCCAATTCAAAATCATATTGTCTTACTTTTATTTATACTCCAGCAGGTGCTCACTGCTGAGTAGGTGAAAAAGCCTAATATATAATCTGCTCAATACTCACTGAACACAAATCAACCTCATAATGAGTTCATTAAGTATTTTTACAATTTGGTAAGGGGAGTCTTAAGCTCTTTGTAAATATTAGACAGAAGCTTTGGAGGATTGTAACTACATGGCTGAAACTTTCAGATATATGGATAGGCTTTTTGAATGAACAGAAATGTATCTACTTCTTTTTCATTTAAAACAATAACATAGGTGACAAAATCTAAAACTTGACTCACCGACATATCTTCTGGGAAAGATTTAGCTTTGGTAAAAGGAAATACAGGTATAACTTAAAAAGATAATTTGAGTCAACACTTTACCTTTTCTTAAACTCAAAACTTTTAAGATACGGCATAATTTAGAGATAGCCATAAAATGCTTAAAATCTACATTAGATTTTAAGTTATAGAAATAATGTCTTTTAGCTTAGAGATAATTAAAAGATAAAGCCACAATAAAGTTCAAAATCACAAATTATCTTGCATGATGGATTTCTTAAGGGAAAATGAAGTTAACCCAACTCTTATTTTAAGGGCCTTTGATGTGTTTAAAAACCAGTTAACACAGAAAAGGCTAAATTTAAAGAGTAATGTCCATAATTATCAGAACTGGAATCACACTAGGTTTTTACCATCAACTCCTACTGGGATGGGCAGTCACAAAGAAAAGGATGAGAGACAACTGCATTCAAAACTGCATTTCAAAATTGGCATTTTAAGCCGGGCAGTGTTGGCGAATGCCTTTAATCCCAGCTCTTGGGAGGCAGAGGCAGGCGGATTTCTGAGTTCAAGGCCAGCCTGGTCTACACAGTGAGTTCCAGGACAGCCAGGGCTATACAGAGAAACCCTATATTGAAAAACAAACAATCAAACAAAACAAAAAAATTGGCATTTTAAATAAAACATGCAACTAGAGGCTGAAGGTGGAGTTCTTGTTTAGCACCACTAAAACTGAAAATAATATCTGCAACTATTTTTAGAAACTCCAAGTTTTTGTTATTTTGAGTATGTATGCATGAATGTATGTGCACCACGTGTGTCCTGGAGTTGGAAGAGGCAAGAAGAGGGTCTCAGATCTCCTGGAACTAGAGTTATGGATGGTTGTGAGCCACCATGTGGGTGTTGGGAACCAAACCAGGGTACTCTGCAAAGGCAGTAAATGCTTTTAACTGATGAGCCAAGTCTCCAGTCCCTCCATCGTTGCTTCTTGACGATCAAGACAATATACTGTAAATTATATATAATGAAAATTTAATAAAACTGAGTTGATGTTATTTAAGATTAACAACTGATAATAAAGTGTTCTAAATATAGCATTCATAACGGACTTTTCTATTTTCAGAAACTAAAAGAACTTGCTAAAGAACGAAGCATATAATGTTTCTTCTATATGTTTCAGAGAATTAAAAAAAATCAGAAGGCCAACAAATATATTAATTCACAAGGACACTGTTGTCCTACAGAGATGGCTCAGCAGTTAGGAGCACTTGTTGCTCTTGCAGATCACCCACATGGTGGCTCACAGCTGCCTGCAATTCCAGTTCCAGATCCTAAGCCGTCTTATGACTTCTATAGGTACTGTATGATCCTGGTGTATAATATGTAATGCAGGCAAAACACTCATACAAATAAAATTAGATAAATCTAAAAATAAAAAGACACTGAGCACATCTATATATGATTAGTCTCTCCCTCTCCCTCTTTCTCTCTCTCCCTCTTTCTCTCTCTCTCTCTCCATCCCCCTCCTCTTTCCTCCCCTCCCCTCCCTTCCCTCTCTCTCTGAAACTTGACATCTCAAGGGCATGAAAACTTCTACCTGAGGCTAATATAAGTGTTATTAAACAAATACAAACAAAAGTCTTTATAATGTGAACATTCTTACCTAGACAGTCTATGCTTTAAAAACTATTGCTCTTTGAATTATATTCTTTGCTTTAATTTTATGAATAGTGAAACTGGCTTATGAAATTTAAAAGTATATATACACCAGACAAATAGTTTGGCCAGATGAATGTCTGTAACTGGTATTTCAATTGTATGAAAATATCCAGGCAGTCAAGTGTGGATATACAACTCCTTAGTCAGGAATTCACAGCTACAAACCCACAGTTACTGAATATATGCAAACTCTGATTCACCACCAGTTCTCATTGAGAAATCAGTGAATAAAGCAACTGGCTATTATTTGGATTAACCCTGAGTCCTGTTGACATGGGTTCAGCATGCAATCAACTGTAAATCAATCTACCCACACTTCATCATCTTTTTGACAAGGACAGTAAGGAGACTTTGTCGACTGCTTGCTAAAGTCAAGATACAACATGTCTTTACTATTTTCTAATCCAGAAGCAATTATAAGACTGGGAGTAGGGGGAGAGTAAAAATGAGGTCAGTTTGGCATGTCATGTTTCTTAGAAATCCATATTTATTCAAGGTGATAAGCCATTCTTTCTAAATACTTAGAATTTGTTTTATAATAATCTCTTCAACTTTTGTGACAGTTTAGGTTATAGCAGGGCAATAGACTTGTGTTTTCAGTCTATGGAACATTCCTCTTTCTAGTCTCCCAGTTCTTATTACATTCTCCTCCGTGAAGTGTGTGTTGGGAGCAGGGGGATTAAAATAATTCTGAGCTCATGACTGAACTTCTTCAACTCCAGAAGCCAATTCATTTAAGTCTTTTTAGTAGTTCAGGCTGGCTCCAATCTGCTATGAAGTAGAGGGTGATTTTGAACTCCTGATCCTTTTACTTCTGAGTGCTAAGATTACAGGTATGGACCACCGTGCCTGTTTTAGCCAGTGCTGTAGATGGAATGTAACCCACATAAGCGCTCTACCAACTAACCTACTTCCCCATTCCTCCTCAAAGTTTTGAAAATATAAATTTATTTAAAGTAAATTATGCCCTTTATAAACAGATTTATGTATGTTCACCTTTATATGTGGACCTGTAGCAGTCTACATGCACCACATAGGTGCCAGGCACCCTGACATTAGATTAGATTCCCTCAAACTCGAGTTACCTCTAAATTGTGAGCTGCCTCTAAATTAAATCTTATTCTTAGCCACCCCTACTACGTAACATATTTAGCATAATGTCCAGCTTTCCTATTTTATATTATTTTTAGCTTACATTGTTAAAAAAGTAACTTGCTCCTTTAAGGTTTCTTTTAATTAATTTATTTCATTACTTTTTTTTGTTTTGTTTTATTTTATTTTTGACACACAGTCTCTCTTCATACACTTGGCTGTCCTGAAACTCACTATGTTTATTAGGCTGGTCTTGAACTCCTTGAACTCACAGAGATTCACATGCCTCTGCCTCCCAAGTGCTAGGATCAAAAGCATGTGCCATTATGCCCCTAGTTTCCTTCCAGATTATAACAGAAGCAAAAGAAGAATGATATAAGGTGGCTCAGTGGAAAAGAGCTTGCCAGTAGGATCCAGGCTCTGAGCTTAATAACCCCCGACTCTAAAAGTTGTTTTTTGTCGTTGTTTTGCAGGGGTTGGGAAGCAGCTGGCTTATGTATTCATTCATGTTGTTCCTGAAACATCTCTGTTCCTCTTGAGATTTGGTCTTGAGGAAAATGTGTATATACTGGAATAACAATATATAAATTGTTATATATCAGAAGATATATTACATATTGGAAACAGAATCTCGTTAAATAATCCAAACTATCTAAACCCCTGACCAATCCTTGCCAGACTGGTCTCCCTAATACTAAGGTTAGGTGTGCATCATCAAAAGCAGACTGATCATGCATTTCTTTTTAAAGCATATTAAGACCATGTGATGATTGTTAGTTCAACAGTTTTCACCAGTTGATCGCATGCATTATATACATCTATAAAAACTCTTCACAAATTTTAGGAAATTTTAACCTTGAAATTGTATATATAGATGTTAGAAACTTTTAAAACATAACCTTGCTTTCCTTACAAACACGCAAACCTGGCCTCTTACATGTATACTAGGGATCAAGTCTTATGATTACATGACTGGCACTTTACCAGCTGGCCTATCTCCTGAGCCCTGGCTTGCTGTTCTGTAATAAATTTGTAGTCAGAACAACTGAGAGTATAGCTAGAGACGTTTTAGTTACGTAGGATCTGAAAAACCCCAAACTTCAACCAAGTGAAAATATCTACTTCTAAAATCATGACACTGTTAATTGCATGTACAATCCCATATTAATGCAGCACTGAAATTCCTTCATTTTAATGCATAAATATGACCCATCATTATACTGTATACCTTTTTTGTTTTACTTGCTTCAACAAAGCAAGGTACTCTATGTGTATTTAGAAACAATAATTATTTCTTTGAAAAATTTTAGACACATGATCAGGTTGAGTTATAGAGAAAAAGAGATGGTGCCCAGACAAACTGCTGCTGTGTTTTATAAGCACTCTCCCTTTAGAGTTAAGCCTATCAGGCCTGCTAACCCTCTTCCATTCCCTCCTAACCCTCAGAGCCAACTATTTTTCCTCAGCAGTCTGTTCTGTACCTACTCTTCCTGACACTTTACAGTGTTGTGTGCATAACACAACATTGTAAAATTACAACATCTAAAATTACTGTTAGAGCAAAACACCTGGTCCATCTACTCTCTGAAACCAAGACCCAGGTAAATCAAGGAGTCCACATTAAGAGGGTCTGGTTTTCATCCTTCCCTGGGTGCAAGTCACAGGAAAACGAAGTTTATTTCTGCCTTCTTCACTGCATCTTAACTCAAGAACTGTGATGGTTGATCTTCATTGCCAACTTGATTAGCCTTAGAATCACTCATAGAAAAATACTTCTAGGCATTTCTGTGTGAGAGAAAGAGCCACTCTGAATGTGGGCAACACCATCCACGGGGGTCCTAGACTGATGAGAGGAAGCTGAGCACTAGCACTTCTTTCCCTTCCTCCATCTTTCTCCTCCTGTCTGAGAATCCAACACAACCAATGCTTCACAATATTACTGCCAAGTCTTTCCTGCCACACTGGACTGTAACTCTCAAACTTTTATTGAAAATAAACCTTACAATTTTATTGAAAATAAACCTTACAATCAGGGAGCCTGCATGGGTCTGACCTAGGCCCTCTGCGTATGTTATGGTTATCAGCTTGGTATTCTTGTGGGACTCCTAACAGTGGGAGTATGGGTGTCTGACTATTTTCCCTGCTCTTAGGACCCTTTTCCACCTACAGGACTGCCTCATCTAGCCTTGATATGAGGATATGTGCCTAGTCTTATAACTTGTTTGGCTGATATCCTAGAATGGGGTGAACTTCCCATTAAGCTTCTCTTTTCTAAATGGAAATGGAAGAGGAGTAAGTCTGGGAGAGAAGAGGAGGAGCAAGGAAGCTGGAGAAGTGGAGAGAGGGCAAACTGTGGACGGGATGTAACACTTAAGGAAGAATAAATAATTTTTTTAAAAAAGAGAGAAATATCCACTTATTAGTGAGTGCATGCCATGTGTGTTCTTTTGTGATTGGGTTACCTCACTCAAGATGATATTTTCTAGTTCTATTCATTTGCCTGAGAATTTCATGAATTCATTGTTTTTAATAGCTGAGTAGTACTCCATTGTATAAATGTACCACATTTTCTGTATCCATTCCTCTGTTGAAGGACATCTGGGTTCTTTCCAGCTTCTGGCTATTATAAAAATAAGGCTGCTATGAACACAGTGGAGCATGTGTCCTTGTTATATGTTGGAGACTCTTTTGGGTGTATTTCCAGGAGTGGTATAGCTGAGTCCTCAGGTAATGCTATGTCCAATTTTCTGAGGAACTGCTAGACTGATTTACAGAGTGGTTGGTTGTACCAGCTTACAATCCCACCGACAATAGAGGAGTGTTCCTCTTTCTCCACATCCTTGCCAGCATCTGCTGTCACCTGAGTGGATATTAGCCCAAAAGCTCAAAATACCCATGATACAATACAGACCACATGAAGCTCAAGAAGAAGGAAGACCAAAGTGTGGGTACTTCATCCTTCTTAGAAAGGGGAACAAAATACTCACAGGAGCAAATACAGAGACTAAGTGTGGAGCAGAGACTGAAGGAAAGGCCATCCAAAGACTGCCCCACCTGGGGATCCATCCCATATACAGTCACCAAACCCAGACACTATTGTGAATACCAAGAAGTGCATGCTGACAGGAGCCTGATATAGCTGTCTCTTGAGAGCCTCTGCCAGAGCCTGACAAATACAGAGGCGGATGCTCGCAGCCAACCACAGGACTGAGCACGGGGTCCCCAATGGAGGAGTTAGAGAAAGAACTGAAGGAGCTGAAGGGGTTTGCAACACCATAGGAAGAACAATAATATCAACCAACCATACCCCCCCTCCCAGAGCTCTCAGGGACTAAATCACCAACTAGGGAATACACATGGAGGGACTCACAGCTCCAGCCATTTATGTAGCAGAGGATGGCCTTGTGGTGCATCAATGAGAGGAAAGGCCCTTGTTCCTGTGAAGGCTCCATGCCTCACTGAAGGGGAACTCAAGGGCAGGAGGCAGGAGAGGGTGGGTGGGTAGGGAAATACCCTCATAGAAGCAGGAGGAGGGGGAATAGGATAGGGGATTTCAGGGGGGCGAGAGGGGAACCGGAAAAGGGGATAACATTTAAAATGTAAATAAAGAAAATATTTTTTAAAAAACCTGAGGGGGGGGATTTTTTCTTTAAGTTGCTTTTGTCAGATATTTTGTTACTTCAAAGTACCTACCATGGAGTTGAATAAACAGTCATATTAAACACACAAAAAATTTAAGACAATATGGCTGTTATAATTTTAATTGAACTCATCTCTGAAAAATACTTTTAGTATAATTCTCAAAGACAAACCATTTCTAAGCAGTATCACTTAAAGTTTTTGATATAATGATTTAGTCAAATGCTCTTTATATATAATAAATGAAAAAAATCAGGTTATAAAATAGAATGTTCAGTGTGAACTTAGACAGAAATATATCTGAATGTATGCAATAAAAAATACAAGGGGAGGCAGGGGTGGTGGTGGATGGCCTTAATTAATACCAGCTCTAAGGAGGAACAGACAGGTGAATCTCTGTGAGTCAAAAACAGCCTGATCTACACAGCCAATTAGTCAGGAAAACACAGTAAGACCCTGAGGGTGGGGGTGGGGGGAACATTCAAACAAATCCATGCTTAATACTACTTCAATATATTTCAGAGTAGTTGTTACTCAGAAATTAAAAAAAAAATCTCTTCCTCACTTTTGAAACAGGTTGGCCCTGGGACCTTACTATATACACCATGCTACTACCTCAAACTCATAGCAATCCTCCTGGCTCAACCTCCAGAGTTCTGGGATTACAAGTTATGAGCCACCATATTTTGTTTAAAAAACTCTTCTTCATAGCTTTTGTATTTTCTCTCTTTTAAAAAGAGATTTATGTGTATGAGTATTTTGCATATATATATATATACATACATACATATATACATGTATATATGTATGTATGTATGTATGTATGTATATGTATATGTATATATATGCACTGTGTGTGTGTCTGGGGACTGTGGAGATCAGAAGAGGATATCAGATCTCCTGGAACTGAACGTACAGACCCCATGCAAGTCACTCTGGCCTTGAGTTGCTGGGAACCAAACCAGAGTTCTCTGCAAGAGTAGCAAGTTCTCTTAACTACTGGGGCCTCTCTCCATCCCCCACTTCTATATTTTCAATAGTGAAAATATATTGGGACAAGAAAATAACTTTACAAAACTGTAATACATATTTTCTTTTTAAGAGAATTATACTTAGCAGGAAAAAAAGAAAGCCGGACTTAGAGGACTGTTGCCACAAAAACCTATGAAGGTTTATAGGAATTGGGAGACTGCACAGGTTTCTCTTTGGTTACTCATTTTCAAAATACATATTATTTTCACCATACCTAGGTTAAGCTACAGCCATTTTTCTTTTAGCTGAAACTTCAGTCAATTGATAAAATATCAGAAGAGAATCTGTAGTTGTAAAATAAACTTAAAATCATTTTGGACAAGACAAAGCAAAATTACTACAAAAATTACTTTAAAAGTTGTATTTCAGGAAGATTGAAGTAAAATAAAGCCTTCCCACCAGAACAGAACAGAAAAAAAAAAAGGTAATGAATAACCAAAACTGGATTCTCTCTTTTAAACTTTTGATGGGATTGTGAAATTTCATCCTTTTTTTTAAAAAAAAAATCAATAGTTTTGAAGTGCTAATCTGAGGCGATTTCCAATTTTTTTCATTGACAATCACATTGGGAACCATTAACAAACCTGTCATAATGCCAACTGATGCCTGGCTGGCACACCAATAGCTGAGTCACAGCGTTAATACTTCATCCTCTAGACAGGAGAGTACAAAGCCATCTATTGGGTCCTGCCATTTCCATGAAAATAGCATAACTGGTTCAGCTCTCTTTGCAAATCAAAGTTATCTGTTTCAACAAAATGTCAAAGACTTGAAGTAAAAGATCTAGATAAAGAGGTAGAATCAGATGTGTTTGAAGTCTTAACCCAAAATGATGAGAACTGAGAACTATATAAAAGGCTCTCTTATGTAAACAATGTCAACTTCTAATTTCAACCAGTAGTAGGATGTTGATAATTAACTGCAACAACAGGAAAAATTCAACAGTATCTTTTCCTCTGGTACCTTTTAAAAATAGCAACTTAGGCTAATCCTTAGAAATTTTCTAAAGTGAGTAGCTAAAGGTTATAAAAATTATATAAAATTGCACTCATGAGGAAAGTCAGGTGTATCCCAGAGTTCAAGGTCAGCCTGGTAAACAGAGCAAGTGCTAGGAAAGTCAGAGATGCATAGAGAAACCCTTGTCTGGAAAAACCATACGAATTAAAAACAAAAATTCTGAAAAATTAAAAGAGGTCATCTTATATTTGAATCTTACAAAATCTCAGATTACAGAATGATCTACAATATTTTATTTTGAAAATATACATATTATACAGATTAGCCGTGCTAGCCGTGTTGCACCAGTTGTTTAAAGAGATAGCTGATGTCATCTACCAGCTATGGGGAAGGGGTCAGAAAAGTGAGAAGATGCCATCATTACTCCTTGGAATACTACTTCATACTGCCTGTGCTAGCTACCACTGTTACAACCATTTAATAGCCAGTTGAAGTGTGATTCAGTCTACAGATAGGTTGTAGGGCTGTGATTATATAGCAATAGAAAATACAAGGAAAAACATTTTGTCCTAATTGTACCTTCGGATGGAACAGCAATAATCAAACTCAAATGATTCAAACTGAGAAAAGGGAGAGGAAAGGAGCTGATTTCTAAATTTGTATCTTTTAAAAATCCTCAATATAAACAATTACAGATAAATAAAAATATTTCAATGCCTTCCCATTCAGATAATACTGTTAATTTTGCAACCAAAAACTAAATACCTCAAATGAGAAATGATCTAGGAACTGCTAACTGACTTTTGCAAGAAACAGTGGGGAAGACAGTATTTCTGAATTGTTTTAAACATATAAATAAATACTAGATATATAGATTTGATCATATTCTCAAAAGTTTTGATTCATATTATGTAACAAGAAGAAGGTTTTTTTTTTTTAAAAAAAATCTCTGGAATCTGTGATATTGCTCAAGAGCAGTTTCCTTTTTTATTTTATTTTTTACTGGTTATTTTATTTATTTACATTTCAAATGTTATCTCCCTTCCTGGTTTCCCTTCCACAAACCCTCTATCCAGTCCCCCTCCCCCCTGCTTCTATGAGGGTGCTCCCACATACACTCACCCACTCTGATCTCACCGCCCTAGCATTCCCCTACACTGGGGCATCAAGCCTTCACAGGACCGAGGGCCTCCCCTCCCATTGATGCTAGATAAGACCATTCTCTGCTACATTAAAAAAAGAAAAGTCATTACAGGTATAACCCAATAATTGAGTAATATATCTTTTGAGACGGTTCAGGGGAGAATGCTTGCACTCCCAAAACACACACACACACACACACACACACACACACACACACACCACTCCAGAGCCCTATTTGAATAATTATAAAAAATTTAAGTTTTATTTAAGGAGAAGGGGAAGTTTGGGAAGTAGTAAGATATCAGGTGATAATATGGGGCATGTTGTTTTGATATATTGGTTAAACAGGGACCATGTGCAAATATCAAAGCAATAGGTAGGTAGAGTAACATGCTCAGAGAAGAGATATAAAACAAGAGCTGAAAAATCAAAGGTCTCTAGGTTACAAGGGATAAACTGACAAAAATCTAGCATATATATACACCAGGAAAAAGTACTTTCACACACAGCTAATGGAGATACAAGTTGATACATCTTTCTGAAAGACATGGCAATATTTGTAACAACAACTTATTTACCTATAAACCCCCACTGAAAAAGTTCTTCCAAATTAATATTCATACAAATGTAATATATGTTTATCATAGCATTATTTATAAGGAATTTAGATGTCAAGCTACAGAACACTGATTAACAATGGAACATATCTTTGATTACCTGTTCACAATGCTGTAAAACATATAGCTGAGCAAAGCACAACTAGCCTAATTAGTATAAAGCATTATTTATGAATTAGGTTTCTTGTTCTTACAAAGGCATGTAAGATATATCCAGAGTGTGCTTATCTCTAAGTGTTAAGAAAATAAAAACTTTACTCAGCTTGTATGTTTCCTATTGAGGCAGTTTTTAAAAACAGTAAAACCAAAAGTTTTTTAAAACTCAATAAAGTGGGGGTAGAAAGATATACCTCAGTTAATAAATTGCTTGCCCTAAAGCAAGAAGACCAGATATCACTTAACCCTACATAAAAAAGCTGAGTGTGGTTGTCCACACTAATAATCCCAGGATTCGCCATGTACAGAGGCACAATTTTGCCACTGGCAGTTAGTTTCTGCAACTTCGTGACATTTGGAATTCTGGGGAGTTTTCAGAGGGTATATAAATGCTAGGGCCCCAAGAGGCAAGGTGTGCTGTTGGTTGGTTGCTGTTGGTCACTGTTTGTTAAGCAGTTGTACACAAAGAAGAAACAAGAAGAAGAAATTAGATATCCTGACAGTAAAGAACCTCAATCTGCAGGAAGTAGCCTAAGGAAAAATCCCCCTTTCAATTCTACCCTTTTTTCCCCCTCTCCTATCTAGTGTTAAGGGTTTAAAAGGGCAGAAGAAAAGGGTAGAAAAGAATGACCATGAAGTACTACAGGGTGGTGTACATGTTAATTTTGACTGCTGTGATAAAACACTCTGACACCCCTACACACATCCACAATAAAGAAAATGCTTCTTTTACTTTTTTCTTCTCTCTCTCTTCTCTCTTCTCTCTTCTCTCTCTTCTCTCTCTCTCTCTCTCTCTCTCTCTCTCTCTCTCACACACACACACACACACACACACACACACACAGACACAGACACAGACACACACACACACACACACACACACACAGATACAGAGGGAGTGAAATCCATCTTGGCAGGAAAGATAAGACAACAGACATGGGAGGCATAACAGGAGGAGCAGAAAGCTAGCTGATCACATTGAAACTGCGCTCAGGAAGGAGAAGGCAAGACTAGGCTATAGAGCTGGTCTATATAACCTCAAGAACCATCCCCAGTGATATACTTCCTCTAATTCCACCTCCTAAAAGTTCCATAACTTTCTCAAAGCGCACCACCACTAACGGACCATGAACTCATATACATAAGCCTATGGGTGACTTTTCTCTTTCAAACTACAGCCGTTTTTGAGGAGTGACACTCAAGGTTGACTTCTGGCCTGTACATTCATGCTCATATAGATACATATTCACCTGCATGCATGCACATACTTGCATTCAATATAAATCAATTGTGTGTTTTCTCCCTTTTTCTTAACTGCTTAAAACTTAAAAAGAAAACAGAATACAATCCTTAAGGTGTACAATAAAACTTGAAGATTCCTAATTTGGCTAAGTATATTTGGCTTTCAAACTTTAGGCCTGTGTAACTAAGACTACACCTGTGAAAGTTGAGCATGGTTTCAAGCTAGAGTAGTCAAGTTTGACTGTCCTAAGCCTGCAATTTAATTACTGAAAAAGTAGACAAGCCTTTAACCAGTCACTTAAAGAACTGGTTCAGGGGCTAGAGAGACAGCTCAGAAGTTAAGAACATTGACTGCTCTTCAGAGGTCCTGAGTACCATCTGTACAGTACCATCTGTAATGGGATCCAATGCCCTCTTATGGTGTGTCTGAAGACAGCCACAGTGTCCTCAAACATCAAGAACTATCTCTAACACTGTGGACTACTGTGGGGAGCCAAGGAAATCCCGAGTAAGTGAAGTTCTAAGTGAATGTGTGCTGTTGACATGGGCACGACAGTGTCATGCGCCAGAGCAAAAGCCATGGGAAAACTCCAAAGCCTCACTCACCCCTGGGGTGAGGCTCAGAGGAACAGCAAAGCCTTCTTCGGGATCATGTGCAGATGACACTGTGTACAGAAAATGCCCACCATAGCTTTTTTCTCTGGATATTTACAGCCTGAAGACTGCTCCCTACAGAGACTGATCCCACTGAAATTGCTAAACCTGCTATCTTGATCCAGCTGTACACCAGAAACCCTGCCTCCCTACCTCTGTGTGGAATCATGCTACACATGGCAGACTACCAAGACAAGGACAGAAGAGGGGTGCTAGACCAGCACAGGATACATTTAGTCACAATCCATTTAATATTGGCAGTAGAAACACTATCATAGGAATCATAGGAAATCATAGGAAAAGCAGAAAATTAGATTGGTGAAATAGGTAGTAGATTCAAGAAACACTAAACCCGAGAAATTAACCAAAATTTGCAAAGGAAGTACTGTGGTTCAAACTTTTAAAGTGTCTATGAAGAAGTGAGCCAAAAAATAAATGAAGTATATGAAAAAAACTTTGAAGTATTAAAAAGAAATATAATTTCCAATTGAAATGTCAACTATATCCCCCCAAAAGAAAAACAATAGGATCATAGGCATGGTTTTAAATTATTTTGTTTTCTTAAGAAGAGGTTGGGGAGAGATGTCTCTGAGCTTCTTACTGAAAAGAGCAAATATTATTTAAATGGCCAGCCAAGAGAGTTTAAGATAACTCCATGTCTGGTGAAAGATAGAATGTGATCTCTTTACTTCATGTATTTGTCAAAAAAAGACTTCCAGATTTTTTGATGGTGTTGGTGGCTGTAAATGAATGAACACACAAGCAAGTGAATTTCATCTCTCTTTTTTCTGAATACAATGAAAGGAGAAACATAAACCTATATGATTTTAGTAAAACAAAAGCATTTTGAAATTTCTGTTAACAAATGTTAAAAATAGGAGTCACATTAGAAAAAAATACACACAAATAATAATAGCAATGGATATAGGATTGAGCTACAGTCCAGAGGCCAACTTATTTTTCATGACAGGAAGTCAAAAGTTACTGCTTTATAGAGTGATACGAACTGAAGAGAACAGGATTGGAAAGGTCTACTCTAAGTTCAAGCAAAGATGAGTGTCAACTGATTCTCTTCCTAGCTTCTGAAAACTCCCATACATTATATGGTTGCATCATCCTGTCACTGCTATTATGGAAGACATTCACAGTTCACTTAGAATTACTTGTTGTAGATCCTATAAAAATAAACAGACAGGTCTGCCTCACAATGGCTCACACTAGGGTTTTTCTACAGTACAGAAGTAATGTCATTGATTAGAAACCCCACTTTGAATTTTGTTTCTTTCAGAGGCTAGTGATAGGCAGAATATGCTCTTGATGTTGGGCAGATGCAGAGGCAGTGAGCTGGAATTCCCAGTTAGCCATATAACTAAAAGGTAAAAATTTGATATTCTGTGCAGTTAAATTATATTATGCTATCAGATGGCATAAGTGAATTATGCACTTATATTTCAAATTTACAATGAGTTAATATCAAAAGTGTCTAATTTGCTAAATTTTAAATTTAAAAGTAAAATCAAGTCAACATTTTGCTACTTTTTAAAAGGGACTAAAAAAATTTGTAGTAACTGTTGAGTTTGAATATTATAGGTAACCCTTACATTAATGTATTTTGTTACTTAATTCTTAGCGAACACAGAATTATACATGGAAGTTCATTTGGAGAAGTTCCAGTTTGACTTTTTGATTCAGTTGTGTTCATTTTAGGAGTTAATGCTACAATGTTTTTAAATCATCCAAACTCTCTGAACACAGTCAAGCCTCTGCAATACCACAAATCCCTGCAATATAAAGAGATTCCAAAAAACAATGGCAGATATATGCTATTTCTCTTTTCTATGCTATTTCTTTCTTTGTAAGTTTCAAATAAGTTGATCAAATACAAAAATATGTGCAGACAGCTAGAATCACCCTTCTTTAATGAGCAATAAAACAAAAAGCCTTAAAACTGCTATTGAGAAAACAGTGAAAGAAAAATGAAGGTCATTAACAATACAAAAATTTGTAAAGGAATGAACCTTACATTAAAAAATGAGTAAGAATTTGAAAAGTACTAACAAAAGATGCCAATCTTCCCAGAAGAAACTTGAAAAGCAAGGTTTGTTTGAGCACCTGCTTACAAGCTGGCAGATCAAAGAGCACTGATGTTCATCATTAGTCATTTGTTTTCTTGATATTACATAATTTTTATAACTTTAGAATTTTTTAAATAAAGTATATTAAGAATTTAACTTTAATTTTCTGAAGTAAATATTTCAGACAATATTTTTGTAATATAATAGTTAATTGTTAAGTTCATTTTATATACCTTTTAGTTCATCTTGTTCTACCAATTACTTCATAGTTGCTGCTGAAAATAATTGCCATACAAAAGAATAATGTCTGCTGCAGGCTTGACAAACATGAGGCATGCTACTATGCACAACCAAATAATCAGACTAGCATAGAAAATAAGGATAGTTGAAGGTACCGCTGGAGACTAAATGTTAGCATCTGCCTCCTCCTACCTCCAAATTTATATGCTGCAATCTAATGTCCAGTGTAACAGTATTAAGAGGTGATTTGCCTCCACAAATGAGATTCCATCATCTAAGAGGCTAGTACCTCCCCCCCCAATAATCTTCAACGAAGAAGGAAATAAGCCCTCCCCAGGCATCAAACTTTCTAGGGATTGACCTTGGACTTTTCAGCCACTAAAAATGTGAGAACTCAGTGTGACAGGATCTACTTGGTTTATTTATCTATTTATTTATCTATTATCTATCGATTTATTTGTTATTATTATTATTATTTTAGTGACCTAAAATAATTGGATAACAACAACAAACAGAAACATCGGGAGGTTCAACAAGAAAATAATAAAAATAATTACCAAGGATAGAGATGATTAAAAAAAGAGTGAGACAGAGGATAAAAACAGATGGAAA
Source organism: Grammomys surdaster (assembly GCF_004785775.1). Classification (NCBI taxonomy): domain Eukaryota; kingdom Metazoa; phylum Chordata; class Mammalia; order Rodentia; family Muridae; genus Grammomys; species Grammomys surdaster. The sequence goes on from NW_021620880.1 coordinate 322,248, forward strand.
TTATCTACATCCATATAACAAATGTTTTATATTTTTAAGAAAATAAAACTATATATAAGGGTCTATGAAATGACTCAGCAGGTAAAGTGCTTGCCATGAAAGTCTGGCAACTTTAATTCAACCTACAGAACCCACATAAAGGGGAAAGAAAAATTCAGTTCCACTAAGTTGTCCTCTGAGCTCTACATGCATACCACAGCACACTAGCATCCACACTCATACATCACATGCACATGCACATGCAAACATGCACAGACACAATGGAAAGAAGGACAGAATTCGCAATCACCACTGAAATAATCTAAAGCCACCAAGAGATGAACTGGAAATACACTTCATTGGTAAAGCACTTGCCTAGCATTTGCAAAGTCCTTGGTTCAAACCCCAGCACCACCAACAACTTGTTCAAATAACACATGCATGTAATCCAACAGGGAGAAGCGGGGCTGTCATAATTTCCTAACTGCCCTCAATGAGAAAATTTCCTCAGCTATACAGAGTTCTAGGCTATCTTGAGCTTCAGAGTGAACCTGTATCAAAACAAAGCAAATCAACATCATCTGTGTATTACTTCTTAAAATCAAAGGGAAAAGTATATTCATTATACAGTACTAAAGATCAAACATAGTAAGGCTTGTAGCAGGGCAACCAGTTAAGACAGCCTCTTGATCTGATACAATATAAAGTTTACAATGCCACTATAGCACATTACTTTTTATTTTATTTATTTTATTTATTTTATTTTATTTATTTTATTTATTTTATTTTATTTTATTTCCTTCCTAGTGTCCAATGTCAACATAGGCCAGGAGAGGGTGTCAGATCTCCTGGAACTGGAGTTATAGACAGTTTTGAGCTGCCATGTAGGTACTAGAAATAAAACTCAGGTTCTCTTGAGGAGCAGCCACTGTTCTTAACCACTGAGCCATCACCCCAACTACTTTGAGGTATTCTTGACAAAAAATGTCTAATCTGAATATAACACTAAGCCTTTAATATATACATACATAGCAGAAATAGTAAAAGGTTCTGAACCCACAACAATAAAAAAAACTTTAAAATGAAACATATAATGAGTCTAAAGTGTTCGTGGCAGCATCAGTGCATACGGTATTACACAACCTCGCTGCAGCCTTGTTTACCACACAAAATGCTTATTTTATGCTGTGTATGTCATATCATACAACACCAACAAATGCTTCCTGAAACAGCTCAGCTCAGACCTGAGCCTGCTATATATGTTTGTTTTTACTTTAGTACAAAGTGTTTTACTCTTACAAAAGCATGATGACTTAATTACAGAAAGTAACGGCTTTTGATATCTTTCCACCACCATTCTTCAGCATATCAAATTAGAGCATATTTGGATCGTATTGTGTTAGAACATTTGACTTTAAAAACTGTTATATGACTTGCTGACTTAAGTTTCATTAAAACAAACATTAAATGAATTTTGGCTTAGAATTATGAACTAACTATGATAGTTTCTGAAGTGGCACTCAGCATACTTCTGCCACCTTGTGCTAGATATTTATGCATAAGGATTTCAGAACTAGCAATAATAATAATAGCCTTTCAGCACTACCCAGTGGGAGGGGGTCCATTCATTGGCACTGTCATGACTTAAAAGGAAACTCTCACACAATATCTGGGACCCTTAATGTCCTACAAATGAAGGAGGATATCCTCAAATTTCTTATACCACAAACTCACTTAATGTCACCAACCTTGACTTCTAGATAAAACACTACATTTACAAAAGGAAAAAAAATTCTATATCATAAAGCTGAAAAGGACCTGGGAGAAGTTGCTGCTAGTAGCTTGAGCCATTTTTGTCATTGAGAACCCTGTTCATGTTAGCAGCATCTCCTCTAGGAAAACTGGCTGCCAGCTATGCTTAAACTTGCTGCTGCCACAGGAACCACTCCAACTGCTTCACTAGCTACTTTACTCCTGAAACCTTCACTAACCACAAACAAGCAGCCTTCAGGTAGCCACATGTTCTGATGGTGAGTGACCCCAGAGCTAGCAGCAGCCCCTCACAGAGGCATCTCAGTGTACCTGCCAACCATCACTCTGTATAACATGGATTCTCCTCTATGCTATGTGGACACTGAGTGAACTTTCATGTTCACTCAATGTTAAGGTTCACTCAATGTTGTTTCTGATGTGGTAGTTACTGGTCCAGGAATTCTGCATATGCATAGCATCATTCAACATGATCCACCTCTACAGAGATCCTGAAGAAACTGAGAAGAGCAGCCCACTGCTGAAGAGACTGTGATGAGGTAGGAATTTCAGAGCAACTGAACTACACTAGCTCCTGAGTTCACTGCTAGTCAGTGAAGTGGGTAACTTGTCTAAGCATGTATAGATGCCTTCTGTGCCTGCCAAGCAGTTCTCTAATGAAGACTGGAGTGCCCAGCCAGTCAATGAAGACTGGTTTACAGCTCCCACTGCTCAGGCCACTGAATGGGTTGGTACCACCACTGAGTGGTTGTAAGCTATTCTGCAGACACTAGACAAAATGGAAAGGAAAAGGATGGAAAAGAAACAGTTTCTAAAAATAAATTAATATTGGTTAACTCTGAAAACTCACTGAAGATGCCCCATGTCCTATAGTATCAAATATTAGGCCAACATTTGAAATTTATGTAGAAATTAATAAATATATCCATTGATTAGTATATAAATTTGCTTTTTGCCTCTAATAAATGGTAAAATTGTATATACATTAAAATTTGTCTTGAAATTAATTTCTTTATGATTGCAGAATTTTCTGAAGCAAAGGGAGGCTCTCAATATGTTGTGTAGGCTATCTGGAGCTCCTGAGTTCAAACCATCCTCCTACTTCAGTTTCCTGAGAAGGTGGGACTATAGATATCCACCACAACAACCAATGTGACCAAACATTAAATCTTTTCCCCAAACACGAAAGACTGCTGCTATCATTTCCTAAGTGTTTCTCAAACTCACTCAATTTCTCCCATTTCAACAACCACTAACCTGCTCAACTTCTTTTGCTAGATTAAGCAAATGGCATAGCAGGACTTCCTGCTACCAGCCTCACTTTCTAATGTTGTTCAGGTGATTTTCTCATAGTACAAATGTGATTAATACTATACCTCTTCTCTGGAACAGAATCTCCCAGTGGCATCCAGATGAATTTAAAAGAACTGAAATCCCTTCTTTCTAAGGCCTCCAGCCTTGTTCTTCAGCCTCATTTACTGATCCATTGTAGTCTTTTTCTATATTCCATGCCCACTGTAATTCTTAAGTCCCTCACCTGTTAGATACACTCCTGTTCCTAGAGTCTTGACCTCATTTTTCCCTTCCTCTGCAACACTCTTCCCTCACCCCAACACTTAGTCCAGGTGCCTCACACACTTTTCAAACCCACACTCATTTGTACACTGATTCCTTTCTTTGAGGAAGTCTTTCTGACCTTCAAGTTCTAAGGTATCTTGCTCTTGTTTTCTTCCCTAGCATACCATACTCCCCTTATCTCAAATATCTACATGCCTTACCACATTTACTACCTCTGCTGATTATTAATTTGTTCTAGTCCCTATCCCAGACTGTACATATCAAAGCAGGATGTGTACTAAATATTAAAGTTAATAAAATGTAACAGAAAAAATTATTTCAAAGCTTTTATCAGATGTAATAGCCTTTTGATCTAATCATATTTTCTCCTTTTAAAACCTCATCTTCTGAAATCTATGAAAACATTTATTTTTAATGATATTTCTACATTACCCAAATTACTCTATTATTCATTTACCTTCTCAAAACTTTACATTATAATAGTTAAGTGAAAACTGCAGAGAGAAAATTCAATTTAAAAAAAGTTTCTACCATCTAATCTCTACATGTAGCTTTCAAAAGGACATTTTACAAAGCAATTGTCCTAGACTTTAAAAATCAATGTCATAAAAAGATGTTTCCCCAAAGAGAGGGGGGGCATGCAGGAAGACTAATTTAACAGACTGAAACGTTAAGACAACTAAAATAAAAGTGGATCTTCAATGGATCTTGGACTTTTAAAGACAGGAAGTAGATAAAAAAACTATAAAGGACATTTTTTGGAACAATGGGAAAAATTTGAATATGAATAAAAAACTTCTTGGTATTGTAGTTATATAGTTAAAGGCACTTTCTCATGGTAGATATGTACATATTGTGGTGTATATAGTTTATTTTCAAATATTTTCAAAATTTTCATACACATGATAAAGGAAATTTATAGTAAATTAAAAATTACTCTAAATCAAGGGTGGATAATTGATTTGCCCTTCTTTTTCAAAACATTTTTGCATGCTGGAACTCTGTCCTCACGCTTTGTTGAGGAGCTGTGGACATGATGAAAGGAGCTGGAATCAGGTTGGGGAGATTAAAACAATCATCTTAAGCAATGAAGACTGAAAGACTAATTCAAAGCCTAGCTATGCTAAATAAGTCACATAAAAATATGAAATGAACACATGAAAAAGACAAATTGATAAATGGTAGAAATTATGGTGAAATAAAAGACAATTCATAGCTAAAATAATAGGATATTTTTGGTGTTAAATTTTGTATTTAAAAACTCAAAATAAGAGTACAACTTATATTAGGATTAAGATTAGAACTAAAGTCCATGTTTTTTCTTAAAGCAAATTTCAAGTGTTTTTCTTATTGTAAGTCGTAAAAGTATAAATAAGTTCCAAGACAGTGCTTATAATATACTAAAAATAATTCTGTATACCTCTCCTCTTCCACAGAACTACAGAATTCTGAAAAAAGAAATCTATCCCAAGAACATACACTGCCACATACAACATAAGAAAACATTTTGAAACAGCTCATAAAATAAAAGTTAATAAATAAAATGTATCCTTATTTGCATTTTTATCATGTTTGCTAGAATACGGACTTCTTCATGGAAAGAACTATGCCTGGTTCATTTCTATAGCCTTAGTATATAAAACAAAGATAAGTATGCAGAAAATACTCAAGTGTTTGCTGTATTTATAAGTGTTTAGGGAACTTTCACATGAATTCGAGAAACTAAAGTCTCAGAACATTCATTTAGAATTATTATTATTTTGTATATATGGTGGGGGCACATATGTGGAAGGAACAAGACAATGTGTGGAACTGTTTCTGTCCTGTTACCTTTATATCAGTTTTTGAGCAGAACTCAGGCTGTCAGTGTTGTGTGGCAAGCACCTTTACCCAATGAGCCATCGTGCCAGCACCACCAGCCACCCCCACCCCTTTTACTTTCTATTAGAAATAAATAGTATCAGTTCTAAAGGTTGACATGCTACATGTTAAACATCTGAGCTAATCATGATTACATTTGTTTTGTAATATGTCATCATAAAATAGGTATGAATGTATTGACATGTTCCAAAGCTATCAGCATTATTATAGATACATTAAACTTTATCTGTAAGCATTCAACTTATGCTACACATGTGCAGAAAGCCTTAGCACAGAAGCCATGGATGGCTATGCTTTGAAAAATCTTGCAAGACTGGATATTGGCTTGCCTCTGAGAACTTGGATTAAAAGAGAGTTTTCACTATTCCCTGATTTTTATTATACTTGAACTGTGCAAACTGTTATACCTCTGGGAGTCTGAGGTTGTGTGAGGTTGAGGATATCTATGTATCCAGCCTCCATAAAAATCCCAGCTATTTAGTTTCTAATGAGCTTCCCTGGTTTATATTTCACATGTGCTGCCACAAATCCATGCTGGAGGAGTTGAGGGCATCCTGTGTGATTCCAGTGTGAGTATACCCTGGTGTCTTCACATTCTACTACAATAAATCAGAGCTCTGGGAGGGACTAAGCTGAATTGTTTGGGAGTTGTCACAAAAATTCACTATACTTGGAATGGTCTGGGAGACTTCTGACAGGAGTATGCTATATATAACAATGAACTCATAATCCCAGGGTAATTTTTTTAAATTACCTTTTTTTCATAAAATATATAAAAAGGAAATTTAATAGGCATCATTAAGGTTTGTTTGTTTTTACTTCGGACCGTTTTGCAAAAATTACAATCTAATGAATGTCTAATGTAAACCTCCCTCACAGAACAAAAAAGCAAAACTATTCATTAATACCTCAAGCTATAAACCAGATCTTGGCTTCAAAAATGAAAAAAAATTATCTTAATAAATCACATTCTTATAAACATGTACATAGACACACATCTATATCTATTCATAAAAACTGCAAGAGATACGCCTCCAGAACAGAAACTCAAAGATTACATTGTAAAGCCAAAATTCTTGAAGTTTTTCCATCTGTTTGCACAGACAGGATGAGGGTAATTTCAGAAAGCACTGTTGCCCATCTCCTCACCCTGGGAAAAGACATACAGCTTACAATAACAGGGGAAAACAACTGTGACATATTACTCAAGAGAGATAAAACTTGGAGACAGTATATATCTAAAAACTACTTAGCGCTTCCTCAATTGCACATTTCTGTTTATGAATATGTTTTTAGATATTCATTATTTCATAATAAAGATGTTTTATCTAAAACATGAAATAATATTCAGTTTAATTGGCTTTTAAGTTGAACTAGAGACATCATATAATACCTATTTTATATATCACAGGAAAATGTAATTGATGCAACTTCACAGCAAATAAAGCTGTGAGCTAAAAAAAATCAGCATTTGCCTAAACTTTATTTTTTTATTTTTTTTTACTTTTATCTGCATTTATTTTATGCTGAATTTATTCCCGTGCCATGAGATTCTGTTTCTTCAGTTTCTTCTGGGATATCTTTTTCTTCTGTGCAACCTCCTCTTCTGGCTTTGGAACAATCTGTTCCTTCTCAGTGAGGATCACCTCAACGTGGCAGGGGGAGCTCATGTATGGGTTAATCCGGCCATGAGCTCTGTAAATTCGTCAGCGCATCTTAGGTGCCTTGTTCACCTGGATGTGTTCAATGACTAGAGAATCTACGTCTAAACCCTTAAGTTCAGCATTACTCTCTGCGTTTTTAAGCATGTGTAGCAAAAACTCTGCACTCTTCTTTGGCCACCGTCCCTGTGTCCAGCCCCATTGTTAGGCCTGGGCACACCTACCAACTCCACCATTATACTGACGGAATGGCACACATTGTTTTTTTAAAGTGACATCCTTCAGGTACTTGGTAGCTTTGCAGATGTGCATGCCCTTGATGGCCTGGGGAGTTTCCCGGGAGTTCTTAAAGTGAACGCGAAGGTTTGAACCTCGTGATTTACAAGATTTTGTGGGATTTTCTGGGTCAAGAGCGTAGCGAACCATCTTGACGAGTCACCTTTCGCCCCTTACCTTGCCTAAACTTTAAATCATAATATCAATGGAGGCAACAATAAAATGAGAAGGGAGATAGAACTGCTTTTCTAACTTAGATTAAAATGCTTCTCTATCCAATCAGGCTGTCATGCTTATGGTTGAAATGATCATCCCTGTATGTACATATTAAAAAATAAAAACAGTATTTATTTCTGACATAATTTTAATTATGCTGTCTTTCCTAACTAGTAATGAGTATGAGGCTAATAGCAATTCTATAAGGAAAGCAATTGTTTGTATGAATGCAAAGCATCTGGCTAGCACTACTGAATTCAGAAAGCCATAGTCTAGAAAAGTAAGAACAGAGGGTAAGAGTTAAGTTAAACACAATAAATAAGAACTCTAGCCACAAATGTATTTCACTCACGTGTTTAGTTACCATGAACACAGGTCATTGCCAAGGATACAAAGATATGATCTTGATGCTCCAGGAGCTCATGGTGGTATAGAGGACAAGACTGGTCAATGATGTAAGTGGTATACTTTGGGTGTCATTACCGAAGACTACCAGATAAATTTAGAAGCAAAGCAAAGAGATGAACACAATCAGTTTTAGAGGTGGTGAAAGATGTGACATAAAAAGCCTTTCCTACAGGCTACTAACAGACTCAATGATAAAAGATATTAGGATCAATTTTGGTTTTGATCCAGCACTTGAAGCAAAATGGAAAATACAATGAGAGGAAAATAGCAGGACAAGTGGCCAGATATTCTGGTAGCGTACTCTAGAATGACTCCTACATATCAACCTAGCAGAGACTAAGCAACAAACAAAAGACTCAGGGAAGACCGGATTTTACAACTGAATTATTTCGTTTTCTATGTTTGACATACTACAGACAGCTAAAGATGCCCACTAACATACAAGCCTCGTGTTTACTAGCACCATCCTAAAAGCTCTGAATTGGTAGTGCCAATGTTAGAGTGATCAGAGAAGCCATAGACACGGGCAAGTAATCTAAATCAGCTACTAGATAGGTAAGAAGAAAAAGAAGTATAAAACATGAAAGGACTCCAAAAATTTTAAGGCAGAGAAATAATAAATCTAGAATAAATAAGAAAATAACTACTTTGAACTCAATTATGTATCCTAGGTATTTCCATTAATGTTATTTCTCTTTTTAAAAAAGAGTTATTTATTTATTTTATGTATATGAGTACACTATAGCTGTCTTCAGACACACCAGAAGAGGGCATCAGATCCCATTACAGATGGCTGTGAGCCACCATGTTGTTGCTGAGAATTAAACTCAGGACCCCTGGAAGAATAGTCAGTACTCTTAACTGCTAAGCCACCTCTCCAGCCCTAATGTTATTTCTTTATTGAGTATCCACCCAACAGACACAACATACAAAATACAACCCCCATGGTATTACTTAAATATTCACTAATGTGAAGACAGCCATGCTCTCCTTGAAATATGTGGTGATGTTTGGAGACTGTGGGGTTTGTTGCTGTTAAGGTTTTCTATATTCACAACAAGGCCTTACTCTGTAGCCCCCATTGGTTTTTCACTTTCCTGAATCCTGGGGTTACAAATATGAATGGCTATGCTAAGACTGATTTTTTTTAAATGTTTAAGACAGTTTCTGACTCACAGGAAAACTATAAAAGTAAAACAAAGAACTCACATGCTGCACACCAGTTCTTCCATATTATCTACACAGTGTATCTGTCACAATTGAACCAATAATGATACAGCGTTGTTTTTAAAGTCCAGGTTTTACTCAGATATCCCAAGTTTCTACTTAAAGTTCTATTTTCTGTTCCAGGAGACAATTTAGTATATGGCATCACATTTAGCTGTTATGTCTTCTTAAGCAAGCATCTCAGACTTAAGCTTTTTGACAATTTGTTAGGGCTTGTTTTTGATGATCTTGAACTTTTAGGAGTTATCAGATACTGTGCAGGATCCCTTCAACTGGAGATTTTTCTGATGTTTTTCTCATGATGAGACTTGGAGTGTATTTGGGGAGTAAGACTCCTAAAGTAAAGGCATTGCTTCCTATCAAGGATATAGTCTAGCAGTATGATTCATCGCTGTTGTGCTTTCAGCACTTGCTGTAACTGTATGCCGTATTTCTTCACTGTAAAGTTAGATGTGGGGGAGACTGTTAAAGTGGCAGCTCATCCATGAGTGGAGAGTTAGGTTCCACACCTTAAGAAATCTAAAGTTCCTGTGGACAGAAAATTTTCTGATTCTATTCTTATTATGATATCTGACTCATTTCATCAGTATGAATGCATGGATATTTATTGTGTGCAATGGGTTATAATCCAATACTGCTATGTATATTTCTGTTGCTCAAATTCTAACTTTGGCCACTTGAATCCTTTAGAGTGGGGGGTTGGGGTGGTGACACCCAGAGGGGGCTTCCTGGGGAAGGTGGAACGGGGGAAGACTTGTATGAGGGAGTCCTGGGAAGGAAGAAGGGATGGTAATGGGTTGTAAAGTGATTAAATAAATATTTTTTTAAAATAATCAGACACAGGCTGATTGATGATAGGTACACTAACTCAGTTTACTACACGTCAGAGGTTATTGAAGAAGAAACTTCCTTTTTGTTCTTCAGACTTCACACTTTAGTGTCATGTGTCCCATCCCACATATCCTGGTGGCACATTTCCTGTCAGAATTTGAGTTTGAAGTTAAAGATGGTTAAGAGAGCAGGCATGCCTCACATTACTGCTTGAATAAAAAGAACAGGCGTCTATAATCTTAAAAATAATGTCACCCCAAGTAGATTTTTTATTTCTCTTCTTTATAAAAGTAACAAACTATTTCTGAGGAAAAGGAATGAAAATAACACAAACAACTCTGGATAGCACTGTATTGTGGTAGTTCTCTAATTTTCAAACAGAATGTTTCTAAATGTTTGAATTGTTAAGTGTTTGCTAAAAAGGTAGTATTAATTGTGCTGTCATCAAGGCCTCAGTTTATAATCAAATCTAAATTAAGGAAAGTCTTTATATGTCACCTTTGGGAAAGTCTTCAGTTAGCTTTAAAATACAAGATTGATATTCTCAATAATCCACAAAGTATGGTGCATTTCTAAAACCCAAACTGGAAAGACAGCCTTCCCTTCTGCTGTGGGTCCTTAGTCCCGCAAACATATGCACATCATTTTTAGCCATTTTGTCTTGGCCTAAGAATAACTGTTCTCTTATTTTTAAATGTAACATGAAGGGTATTCAAATATTTCCTAACTAAAGTTATTGAGTTTTCTCCTAAAGAAATTAAATGACTTACAAATTTAAAAAAACAACAACAAGAAAACTTACAGAAAACTTAAATGTGAAACATTAAAAACAAACAAACAAAAATCATATTATTCATGTAAAACAAGGCCTGGAAATATGAACCAAGAAAGTCGCCAATAGTTATGTAAGGGAATTATTCAAGAGGTGTAAGGAAAATATTACAGCGATACTATCTTAACTTTAAAAGTCATAATTTTCCCACTTCCACAATACTTTAATAATTGATTCATTCTAGATATAGGAAAGTAGTTAAACTTCACTGTATTCATGCTGCTCTTATTTCTAATTTGCTTCTCTTCTGAAAACAATGCCTGGAAGGTAATTTTTCCCTCAATTCAAGTCTAAACTATTTAAATTATCACCCACTGTCAGCTTCAGTGCTTTTAAGAATGCTTTCTAAAAATTAAATTTTATGAACTGGAGAGATGGCTCAGAGAGTAAGAGTACTTGCTGTTCTTGCAGAGGACCTGGGTTTAGTTCTCACCAACCACATAGTGGCTCACAATCTCTGTAACTACAATTCAGAGGATCTGCCACCCTCTTCTGTCCTCCTCGGTCACTGTATGTATGCAGTGCACATACATACATGCAAGTAAATACTTATAATCATAAAATCCATCTTACAAGTTACAAGTTTATAAAACTATGTAGCCTCTTGTAACTACCAAAAGAAAACTTTCCAATTATGTGATCTCCTCCTTTAACTGTACAAAGAAATAGACACAGATAAAGGATTTGCCCAGTGTTGCCTAAAATGTTATTGCATGAAAACAATATGAATGAAGTGTCAAGGGGCACTTGCTAGAGACTGACTGAATCGGGGCTACAAAAAATGCTGCACATGTGGCAGAATACATGCAGAGGCACACCCAGCCCTACATGGGGGCAAGCAGGCAGGTACCACTATGAAAGCAAGTATGTGGTGGAGAGATGGGAGAGAAAGAGATGTGAAGTGGTTTTGTGCCCTATAAGACAGGAAGAACTGCAAATGTGACAATGCTAAGGATCAGCCTGATGAAAGTAGCCTGAGCTGCCACCTGAGGCCACAGTGATGTCTTGGTCTATGCTGCCACTGAGGGCCATGTCTAGGTCTGTATTGATGTCAGTGGCCAGTATTGATGGTGGTGGTCCATGTTACTACCAAAGGCTATGTGGACATTCTCGATCTGGGCTGTTGCCTGGGGCCATGTTGATATCTGAGAGCTGCACAGAGCTGACCCCACCATCATCTGGGCAGCATTGGAAGAGCTATCCCAGAAGGCCTGAGAGCAGGAGAGCTGGTCCCACCCCTCACTGGCTATAGCACTCTGTACAGTGAGTAGGCAGCAGAGTAGAGCTAGTCTTGGTGACATGGGTGCAGAAGAGCTGTCCCTGCCTCTGGCCTGGGCAGTTCTAGAGAGCAGGTCCTGGTGGTGTGGGTGCAGGAGAGCTGGCTCCAACCCTCACCAGGACAAAGGAGAGGAGATGATGAGCTGAACTACTTAGCTACCATCCAGGCCCAGATCAAGTGCTTTGAGTTGGCTCACCCCCAACATCTACCCCATCTATGAACTGCTGGAGCAGGCAAAGGGATCAATCCTGCAGAATCAAAGCTGCAGAATCTCCATGACACAGAGCAACAACAGGATATCTGAGAGGAGGTGAGTATCCAGCACTGATAGGATAGCAGAAGCCAGAGGCCTCAAACTAGACAAATGATTCATTGAAACAAACATTTGCAAGTAAAGCTCTTTTGGGCAAAAGGGTAGACAGCTTCTACAATGAAATTTTATTTGTTTAATTTAATTTTTAGTTTTAGTTTCCTTTTGTCGGGGAAGTTGACAGGGCAGATATGGAGGGATGGGGAGATGAGTGGGATTGGGGTACATGTTGTGAAATCACAAAGAATCAATAAAAAGTTAAATAAATAAAATAAAAATTTTAAATGTTGCACATGCATTCTACATTCTAAACATATAAAGCTTTCTCATAATTTATTTTTACTTTATCTCCACTCTGTATCTAATTAGAAGCATTAATACTGTATTTCAAAGGTCTAAATCTAAACTAAAACATTTGGAGAAAAAAATATCAAAACTAACCTACCTTGGCTTTATTTAATTATTTTCTGAAACCAAGTCTCATTTGCATTGCCTAGACTTACCTTAAACTGGCATACAGCCCAGACAAAGCCTTGAACTCATAACTCTCCTACTGTAACTCCCAAATTGTAGGTATGTGACAACCACACTCAGCTGCTAACTGACGTCAGACAAATGAACATTACTAAAATTTATCCAAAGCAAGGCAGATGGCTAGTGGGAACATAGGACCACTGTTAGTGCTATAATACTCAGCCATCAACTATTCAAACAGGTACTGAGTGCCCAGTATCCATGGCAGGCAGGAGATAGGTCCCTAAGAGACATATAGTCTTCATGTCAATGGAAAAGGGTGATGTTTCAGATATATCCTTCAGGCTCTATGCTGTAGGGTGGCTTCTTTTTTCCTTCAATTCTACTTCATTTTGGGTGTTAGAAATAACTGCCTAAAAGGACACTATCAATAGGACAAAATGGCAACCAACAGAATGGGAAAAGATCTTTACCAATCCTACATAAGATAGAGGGCTAATATCCAATATATACAAAGAACTCAAGAAATTAGACTCCAGACAACCAAATAACCCTATTAAAAAATGGGGTATAGAGCTTAACAAAGAATTCTCAACTGAGGAAACTCGAATGGGCAAGAAGCACCTAAAGAAATGTTCAGCATGCTTAGTCATCAGGGAAATGCAAATCAAAACAACCCTGAAATTCCACCTCACACCAATCAGAATGGCTAAGATCAAAAACTCAGGTGATAGTAGATGCTGGCGAGGATGTGGAGAAAGAGGAACACTCCTCCATTATTGGTGGGATTGCAAGATGGTGCAACCACTTTGGAAATCAGTCTGGCAGTTCCTCAGAAAATTAGACATAGCATTACCTGAGGACCCAGCTATACCACTTCTGGGCATATACCCAGAAGATGTTCTAACATATAACAAGAACATATGCTCCACTATGTTCATAGCAGCCTTATTTATAATAGCCAGAAGCTGGAAACAACCCAGATGTCCTTCAACAGAGGAATGGATACAAAAAATGTGGTACATTTACACAATGAAGTACTACTCAGCTACTAGAAAACAATGAATTCAAGAAATTCTTAGGTAAATGGAACTAGAAACTATCATTCTGAGTGAAGTAACCCAATCAAAAAAGAACACACATGGTATTCACTCACTGATTATTGGATATTAGCCCAGAAGCTCACAATACCCAAGATTCAACTCACAAACCACATAAAGCTCATGAAGAAGGAAGACCAAGTGAGGGCACTTCAGTCCTTCTTAAAAGGAGTAACAAAATACTCAACGGAGCAAATATGGAGACAAAGTGTGGGACAGAAACTGAAGGAGGGGCCGTCTGGAGACCATTCCACCTGGGTATCCATCCCATGTGCAATCACCAAAGGTAGACGCTGACGTGGATGTCATGCATGCTGACAGGAGCCTGATGTAGCTGTCTCCTTAGAGGTCTGCCAGAGTTTGACATATTAGAGGCAGATGCTCACAGCTAACCATTGAACTGATCAAGGGGTTCCCAATGGAGAAGTTAGAGTGAAGGCTGTAGGAGCTGAAAGGGTTTGTGGCCCCATGAGCAGAGCAACAATACCAACCAACCAGAGCTCCCAGGGTCTAAACCACCAGCCTGGGAGCACATACAGAGGGACCCATGGCTCCAGCTGTATATGTAAGGGAGGATGGCCCTGTTAGGCATAGGTGGGAAAGGAGATCCTTGGTCCCATGAAGGCTGGACGCCGTGTGTGGGGGAATTCGAGGGTGGGGAGGTGGGAATGGGGTGGGGTTAGGTAGGGGCACATCCACAGAGAAGCAGGAGGAGGGGCGATGGGATAGGAGGTCCCTGGGCGAGGGGTGGGGGGGGATGAGGTAAGAGGATAACGTCTGAAATGTAAATAAAATATCCAATAAAAAAATCCAAAAATAAAAAAAAAAGAAAGAAAGAAAGAACTGCCTAACAAACACATTTTTTTGGTGCAATGATATGACAAATGTTAATGCAGTGATTGGCAATTTTTATGCAGATGTTAGAATAAAAAAAAATGCAACCAACCTGCCAACTCACATATAAAAATCTTCCGTTAAAAGTTACTTAGAGACACAACAATGAAAAGAATGTAACTACAAGATTTATATAGTGAATACTGGAATTCATTCATACTTCATACCTATGAAGAAATGTGAGAACAATGTGTATACTTTGCTGCTGACTAAAAGAGAAACAACAAACCAGCTGTTCTCAGGTAAAAGCTGATGATTTCTATCTGTTTTAAGCATGGAAATAATCATTCAACTGCTTCAAATGACAAGCTTCAAAACAGTCAACATTTAGTAAAACAACAACTATCTTCCATTCAAGCAAAAGCAAGACATACAAATAACTCAGACAAACATAGATTTTGGATCACTATTTTAACAGAATACAAGTATGGAAAAATTTTAGACAGTCAACTCAAAAGCTCATTTTTAGTTATGATAAAATGTGAACTTATTAGCAGAAAAATTAGATTTAAGAATACTGAAAAGACCAAAAATTTGGCTTTTTTCAACCATATTTTCTACATTTACACAAGTAAATCCATTTGAAATGTCATGAGGATAATATCTCAAATGTAAAAGGAAACAAGTTGGCAATGTCTAGGTTTTTACATAAATCTCTCATAGAAAGCCATAGACAGTAGATAAACAGATAAGTAAAAAGTAGGTTCATAGATTGAACAGAAGTGTCTTATCAAACACAATGTTTTAACAATTTGCAGGCGATTACAGTGGACATATTTGTGTGGTGTGTGCATATCCACATGTGGAAGCCAGAGATCAATGCCAGGTGTCTGCCTCTGCTGCTTGCCACATTCTATTTCAAGTTAGAGACTCTCACTGAATCTGGACTTGCCAATTCTGCTTGACTAGCTGAGCAGAAACCTCTACTTTGTCTCTACACTCCCAGGGCCTGAGCTACAGATACACTACTACTCTGTCTTTTTTTTTTTTTTTTTTGGTTTGGTTTGGTTTGGTTTTTCGAGACAGGGTTTCTCTGTGTAGTCCTGGCTGTCCTGGAACTCACTCTGTAGACCAGGCTAGCCTCGAACTCTCGAACTCAGAAATCCGCCTGCCTCTGCCTCCCAAGTGCTGGGATTAAAGGCGTGTGCCACCACTGCCCGGCTACTCTGCCTTTTTATATGGGTGCTGGGAAAAAAAATTAAGGCCCCTTTTGCAGCTAGTACTTTACCCATGAGCTACCCCTCAACCCTTAAAATGTTTGATTTAAAAAAAAAAAAACCTGCATTTTTCACATTGAGAAATAAGAAACCACAGTTCTAATAAGACATTAATACAGAAAACATGATAGACAACTTCTAAAAACTAATTTTATGGTAGAATCTTCATTATAATGCCACAGAGACAGCATGAGTAAAATTGTATTATTCATATGAAAAGATAATTGAATAGCATTCACTGGTAATGGGAAATAAAAAATTTAGCCTAATTGCAGTAAAAGGAATTATAAGAAGATAAAAATAATGATGGCATTACTCATTTTAGAATTACCAATGAATATTCTTAAAGAGTTTTAAATTTATACGTGATTTTGATGTTTAGGGGCTAGAAAAACATCTGGATATTAAAATACCAATTTGATAATAAAAATCCTCTTGTCAGAGAATTTTGGTAAATATGCAAGCAGTATAATAGTAGAAGTAGTAATAATAAACCCTCTTCACAAAGACTCTCTAGTTTAATCTTGGGGTTGCTTAAGTGGAAATGAAATAGCTTCTAAATAATACTATAATTTATTCATTTGTGTAGTTTCTTCCCACTCATTCTTAAGAGAAAAAAATTTTAAAAACATTCTCCACATAACTTACGCATAATTGTTTTGAAATAGCAGTGACTGCATCCAACAAAGGATCCTGAAAAGTGTTTTCTCAAAAAATTAAAATTAAAAAATCAACCATTTTCTCAGCAGGAAGGAACAATGTAGGCTAAGGACAGATCAATACAGCTTAGTTATTTCCTTCTGCTCTGGTTCTAGGTGTGGCTCCAATCTCTCACTAGACAATATACTTTTTGCATACAATAAAATGTGACACTGGTTTATTTATCCACGAAAAAAAGGAATAAGGGTGTATCAGCACTCAACGATGCTCCCACTTCCAACTTTCTAAGTGGTAGATAAGCCAATTGTTTTTCTCACACCTCCCAGGTTATCAGAAATAGGAACAGCTGATTAGGAACTATAACAATCCTCTCAAGTTCTGTTAAACAGGGTGAATTGTGACAGCTTCAAGGTATATTTACTTATCACTTTGGTGGACTTTGGAGCCTGTGGAGAAAAACAGCCAGGCTGGCCAGACACCCTGGATTGCAAATGTTTGACCAAAGGGATTAAAACACTGACATGAAAACTTTAAAAGAAAGGTGTTTACCCTTAAGTTTTCTTTCCATCACTTCATTAAATCTATCTTTGCTTTTCTTTCCTTTTAATAAAATATTATAATGTACATTCTCCATGTTTACATGCCATATTTTTTTAAACATATTTTTCCACAAATTCACAAGAGTTGAGAAAGAACTGACATTAGGAAAATGGCTCAGTCAGTAAAGGTACTTGCTGCCAAGCCTGAAGACCAGAGCTTGATCCTTGTAACCCACATAGTAAGAAAGAACCGGTTCCCAAAAGTTGTCCTCTGATCTATATAAACATGTAAAGATGCACACATGCACACACGCACACACACAATTTTAAAAGTATTTTTAAAACAGAGAACTGTTTGGAGGTTTAAATATTAACTATTCTTTTATGTAGACAATTATAGGTACCCAACCTCTCCATACTTCTTTTAGTAATTAAATTTTCTTCTGTAGCCATTTAAGGAAAAACTTTACATGGAGTTGGACAGTCATAATATCTCATTTGGGACAATAATTACTGGTATCAAGGAATAATAATTCCAAAAGACTGAAGTTCTCTAATAAAGTTAACAGGTAAATACTGACAGTCCTCTCTTTTTCCACTGTGATGTCTAAACTAGGACAGTTTGTAATCAATAATCTTTCTTGTAGAGCAAACCAGTACTTCTTGAGCTAAAAAATAACAACACATTACAGAGAAAGGTAGATTCTTTCCTTCAATCAGTCTGTAAACACTTACTATCTGCTATGCGTCAAGTGCCATTCTGGTCACTTGGTAGACAATGGCAAAGAGTTTGGTAGTTATATCTTCTTAATAAAAAAAAATCTTATATTTAGAAACTGTAATTTTCACCGGGTGGTGGTGGTGCACATCTTTAATCCCAGCACTTGGGAGGCAGAGGTAGACGGATTTCTGAGTTTGAGGCCAGCCTGGTCTACAGAGTGAGTTCCAGGACAGCCAGGGCTACACAGAGAAACCCCAAAAAAAAACCAAAAAACCAAAAAAGAAAAGAAAAAAAAAGAAAAAAAAAGAAAAGAAAAAGGAAAAAAGAAAGAAAAAAAAGAAAATGTAATTTTCAAGTTACTTTTGTGGTCTGGGAGCAGAAAATCGAGATAATATTCAAGGTAGAAAGTAGAGCAAAAGGATATACCATAATCACAATGCATCATCCTATTCCCTAAAATCAACCTTTAACATTTTTTTCAACAGTGTAAAACAGAACCAAAAAGAAACATGGGCTAGGGGGCTATTTCTTCAAAAAGTAGAATAGAGAATAATATGGAATGCTATACTGAAACGAAGAAGAGTTAGGCTCTTGATCTATCTGAAGTTATATAGGTGCTAGTAGTCTCCTCATGTGCAAAACAGGGAAAAGCACTTGTTGCTATCTTACAGGTCCATTCAAAGATGAAAATGTTTACTATATTAAAATATTTAAAGCAATACCTTATATGGAGCTTAAAAAAAAACCTTTTGAGAGTGCCAAAGCAAGTCCTAAGAAAATATGAAAATCAAAACATTTGGGGTAATAATTATTTCAAGCAGAAGGAAAGGGACCATAAAGTTTAAACAAATCTTAAAAAGAAAAGTTTTAGTCACTAGCCTTTTTAAATTTTTTCGCTTTTTATTACCCTCAAAGGGCTTTGCAGAATACTGAAGATACTAAAATACATTCAAATTACAAAATATTTGTTTTCTGTGACTCTAAACTGGACCTGATTTAAATATATTCATTGTTTTTCTCATGATTCTTAAGTTCTACTATCTTTGAAATATATGATACCTGACTCTTTTCTTGATAATTTTCTTACTATTGTACTAATAAATTATTATCATCTCTTACCTTTAATAAAGTAAGATAGTCCTCCTTGCTTTTCCCTACCCCCTAAAGTCAATTTTCCACACAGCAGCCAGAATGAGCTTTCTTAAGCCCAAATTAGTATCGCTTTCAGGGCACACAACAGTCCTCTGTCCATAATGCTTTAGGGACATCTACTCTTGTTCCTACTTCTGTCCTATTTTATCTCGTTAAAACACTCTATTTCCTTCACAGAACTTACATGACTGTTTTATTACAGAATTATTATGTAATAGTTTACATGATTATTATGATATCTGAATTCATTAAGGCAGAGAACTTGTACATCTTACTTATCATTACAAGGCCTATAATAATACCTGCCATAAAGATACCTTACTGAAAAAATGAAAGCTTAAATAGTCATAGATTAATATATTCTACAATATTGAAGTAAAATGAAAAATACACACCCTCCTGCTGAAAATGATGATGATGATACTGGCAACACTAAGGGCTTATTAATTAAGTCTGGTTTAGGGAATACTTGAGTCTTGCTTTTCTCCTTAAGTTCTATTCTAGTGTATAAAATTATGTGGTGACATCTTATCTCATGTTAACTACCTACTACCCATTTTCTATGTTGTTACATACTAATAGTAGATACTATTACATACTATGTATACATCATAGTACATACTATGATCATGTAAAAGTATAGAAACACATACATAAACCCACAAAACGGGTTTTTTTTTTCTTTTTGAACATTTTTCTACAAAAGACTTATATATACTGATTTTTTTTCCTGTGTTGATTTCTTTCCTTATTCAGTGAGTCTCAGAAAGTCTATTCAACTAGCTCCAATACTGTACACATATATGAACATACAAATACAATGGATATATAGAGAAAATTGTTGCAGAGTTAAGATGCTACTCAAGAGCTATCTTAAGGAAATTTGGTATGTATGTTAGATAATAACGGCAACACTATAAAATTACAGAAGTTAAAAAAATGAAGACTGAAAGGCATATTTACACATATGCCTTTGGACATAGTAACACATTCCTTTAATCCCAGCATTCAAGAGGTTGAGGCAGAAAGATCTCTGTGAGTTCAAGGCTAATCTGGTCTATTAAGCAAGCTCCAGGCCAGGGTACACAATAAGACCCTGTCTCAAAAAACAAACAAATGAACAAACAAACAAACAAAAGACATATATAGTCATATATATATATTACAGTCACATATACATTTTGATGGCCCCTCAGTGGTTCTGTGTCTTTTCACTATTTTCTGTATGCCAATAAATACTTCCCTTAAAAAATAAAAGGTAAAGACATTTGGTGGGAAGGTAACTGTGCATTTGTAGTTACATTTCCTTAATCAAATAAAAATGGACATATATATATATGTGTGTATATATATATATATATTATTGAGAAAATTAAAATTTATCATTGCTTTCCTAAGTATGATTCCATCAACTAAGCTCTAATTATATTGTCTTATCTAAAAAATAGACTATTCAGGCCAGAGAATACAATGCATTTTATAGGAGAACTAAGAAGACTCAAACAAAAGATCATGTATTTTGAAGAGTAATTTGGCATAAATAAAAATTGCTTTTTAACAGGGACACATGCTCCACCATGTTCACAGCAGCCTTATTTATAATAGCCAGAGCTGGAAAGAACCCAGATGTTCTTCAACAGAGGAATGGATACAAAAAATGTGGTACATTTACACAATAGAGTATTACTCAGCTATTAAAAACAATGAGTTCAAGAAATTCTTAGATGAATGGATGAAACTAGAAAATATCATCCTGAGTGAGGTAATCCAATCACAAAAGAATTCACATGGTATTCACTCACTGATAATTGGATACTAGCCCAAAAGCTCGCAATATCCAAGATACAACTCACGGACCATATGAAGCTCAAGAACAAGGAAGACCAAAGTGTGGATGCTTTGGCCCTTCTTAGAAGGAGTAACAAAATACTCATGGAAACAAATATGGAGACAAAGCGTGGGACAGAAACTGAAGGAGGGGCCATTCAGAGACTGTTCCACCTGGGTATCCATCCCTTGTGCAGTCACCAAAGGTAGACGCTGATGTGGATGCCAGGAAGTGCATGCCATATGTATGAATGTGTGTCTGTATGAATATATGCCATATGTGTGCAGATGCCAGGGAAAGCCAAAAGTGTAGGATACCCTAGAGCCATAGTTATAAGTGGTTATGAGCTGCCTGACAAGATGATGGGGAATCAATCCTGGTTCTCTGTAAAAGCAGTATGCATTGTTAGCTGCTGAACCATTTCTCCAACTCATTATATTCAAATCTAAATTGAAACTTCAAACTCAAAAAAGTAAGGAGCCAAATGACTTTTCTGGAACAAGGACACAGATATAAATCTCATTTATATTAACTAGAAATTTACCCTTGGCTAAGACAGACTTCAGCAAAATGTACATCTAAGTAGTTTCAATTAAAGTAGAATATCTACTTTATTTTTTAATATGTAATTTTTTAACATGAGAGTACTTGGAAATCATAAAATTATTACCAAAAAGTAACAAATTAAGGCACAATTCCTCTTTCACATTATTAGGCTAAAATATTTACAGAAAGACATCAACCACTAAAAGCTTCAAAACCGTGTTATATTTATTTATCATGTTAAAGAAAAGACCTAAGAGTGTTATGCAAAGCATAGGCAATTACCAAAAGCAAATACTTCCATAAATCAGAAGGTCTAATGTTAGATATTCAGATCTGTGGAGTTAGCACATTAGATCAATTTTAACATGAAGGAGCTAACCAAACTCCTTGGCTACTTCTACATGTCTATAATGTTTTCTTATAGAGTTTGCCATAAATATTTGTTTACATCCCCTTCTCACTTATTAGTTTATAAACTTCTGGGGAATACCAACTTTATATTCCTAATAACTAACACATACTTCAGTCGTAAATGCATTATTCAGTTTATTTGCTAAATCAATAATGTTGCATAAACAAGACAATTTTAATCAGATTTAGTTGCTATTTGTATAACCTACCTTCAGCCTTATAAACTGGTATTAAAAGTAAAGGTACAGCCAGATGCAGTAACTCTACAAACGCCTGTATTCCCGGCATTTGAAAGACAAAAGAAAAGGATAGTCATGAGTTGTAGACCAGCCTTGAGCTATAAAGCTAATGTATCTCAAAAAACTCAAAATATTAGGGATAAGAAAGGGTAACAGATGAAGATGATCAAAATACACTGTATATACACATATGAAAATGTCATGTTAATGTATAATTAATTCATGCTAATAAAAAACTAAAAATATCACAAAGGTTTTTAAAAAATACTAAAACAAAACACTACATTTTTTAAAAAATCTACAAGCTAGATATCATCTTGAATTCTAAAATGCATATATGGGCTTATTCTACTAAGTGTCTATTAGATTCCGCCAAATTAAAAAATATTTTAGATTCTCCTTGGTTTTCTTAGTCCACAGATTTTCCACTGTTTCCAATTAGTCATTAGTTACATTGCCTCCATTTTACATTGGGTAAAGTTAATGAAGACTGTATATTCTATGAGCTACTTTTCCAACAATCATTTCTACAAAAACAGAACAATTAGAGTAATAGTAAAACTCTGAAGATTCTGTCCACTATAAACATTTATTTTGGTGCTGTTTGTTTTTTTAATGTGCAGTCCTTTTGAGGATATACTTAAGCTGTAATAGATATGTGGAACCTGTGGTTGTGAAAAATAATTGGAGTTGATTAGCTAGAGAGGGGGAAGAGAGAATGTGAGTACAACATTGGCGGTAGAGAGGTGAGAGTGGACCCGGAAAGAATGGAGATTGTATGATCAAAATACATTGTATGACATTATCAAAGAATTAAAAATATTTTAAATATAATAAATATACCACTAGGACTCTTGCTCAACTGTGTTCACTGGTTTATAAGAACTAGAAACTGGAAACAATCCAAACGGCCCTCAACTGAAGAATGGATAAAGAAAATGTGGCGTATTTACACAATGAAGTATTACTGAGCTATTAAAAACAATGATATCATGAAATTTTTAGGCAAATGGATGAAACTAGAAAAGATCATGCTGAGTGAGGTAACTCACACCCAGAAAGACAAAAATGGTATGTACTCATTTATAAGTGGATATAAACCAAAAAGTAAAGGATAACCATACTACAAACCACAGATGCACAGAAATTAAGTAACAAAGAGGGCTCAAGGGGGGACCCTTGAATCTCATTGAGAAGAAGAAACAGAACAGACATCGTGAGTGGATAGTAGTGGGGGTGAGGAACACCAAATTGGCTGTCTCACCTACTCTCAATAGGAGAAGATACACCTAGTCTTACTGCAACTTGATATGTAAAGGATGGCTGATATTGATGGGATGGCTCCCATTTCCTGAAGAAAAAGAAAGGGGGGTGGAGTGTACTGAGAGGAGGAAGAAGAAACTGCAGTCAGGATATAAAGTAATTAAATAAACAAAATCCAGCTACTTTAAAGCATTATCAACAAAATTCATTAATTTGCATAATGTTCATAAAGATACTCACAGCAGTTTTTCATTAATAACTCTTGGGTGATCAATCAAAATTCAAAAGGGAAAAGGTTCCTAACTACAGTTGTAAGCAGATATGCTGAGAATTTAAATGATGCCTGGATAACATAAAAACTGAACTTACAAAAGCATAAACACTAGAAAATTACTGTAGTTTCTTTCATAAATATATAAGTATGTTATAAGTTGCCATGTGGGTGCTTGGAATCGAGAACAGGTCCTTTGGGAATGCAGCCCATGCTTTAACCAATGAGCCAGCTCTCTAACCCCTCAGTTTTACATTTCAAAGTCATACCCCAATATACCATTTAACATGTAGGTAGTACTACTAATTAATTTAAAATTGTGGTTTTCTTTAAATAACTATTTTGGCCTTAAATCATAAAATCCTGTATCACTGGGCAAAATCAGGGGAATCCCAAAGAATTCTGGGAGCTAGAGGGGTGGAGGAAACCAAGAGAACATGAACCACAGAGTCAACTAAGCATAGCTCAATGGTATATTACTTGTCTAGCATGTGCAAGGTTCTGGGTTCAAAACAAACAAAACAGACTTAGGAAAAATATCCTAAAATTTACATGGTATTTCATAAGACCCAGAATAGTCATAGAAAACATGTGCAAAACAACTTGGGAGACATACTACTAACCAACTTTAAAATATACTACAACCTACAGCAATCATAATAATATACCAATAAAACAGAATAGAGCCCAGACATAAGTCATAGTATTTTTTTTACAGGCATTAAATTTTCAACAAAGCTATCAATGACATGTTTAAAAAAAAAAGAAGGTATTTTTTCATTAAACACTATTGAAAAACCAGATATAGATGTAGAAGGATGAAGTCAGATCCTCACATAATATACAAAAGTCAACTCAAACAGATTGCTGTGGTTCTCAACCTGTGGGTCACACCCCCTCTGACAAACTTCTATCTCTAAAAACTATTTACATTATGATTCATAACAGTAACAAAATTAGTTATGAAATAGCAACAAAAATAATGTTATGGTTGGGGTCATCACAACATGAGGAACTGTATAACGGGCTGCAGCAGTAGGAAGGCTGAGGACCACTGGATTAAAGGCTTAAGCATAAGACCTACAGCTGCAACATATTTATTAAAAAGTGGGTGAATGCTTTTAGACATTGGTCTAGGCAATAATTGTTGGCTATAAACCCTCAAATCCCAGGTGAGAAGAGCAAAAATATGCAAATGACATATAAAACTAATACATAATGAAATCTTAGCCTTAAAGAAAAGCAATTCCTGTAATTGACAGCAACATGAATAAACATTATGCAACTAAAATCTTTTAAAAATCATTTCAAGAGTAGATTAGTGTTTGTCTACACTAGAAAGTAGAAAACTAGAGAGATGTTGGTCACTAGAAGCAAAGTTTCAGTTATACAGTATAAATAAATCCTAGGACTGAGCTAGATCAACTTTACTATGGCTAATATTGCTATATTGTATGCTTGAATTCTGCTAAAAACCTTAAATATTCTTTAAACTATTAGTTACTTTGTGAGGTGATAAATATCCCAATTAGCTTATAGAGGTTATGAATATACCAATTCATTTGTAATGGCAATCACTTCACAAAGTATTTTATTTCTATCAACTAGAACTCAACAAAGCAGGAAAAGTAAAGGTTATATACCAAATAACAGAATGTAGGTATTCTGATACTATATACAAAAGCCAGAAAGAGAGATAAGTTGGGAAAATTGATGAAAATTTACAAAATGTCCTCTATAACATATTTATTTCTACTTCATCTCCCAGAACTTTGAAAATGACAGAACACTCCAGGGTATTTGAACCTATTTTCTTTAGCTACGCTTCTCAGGTTCAACAACCTCATTCAAATCATTGTTTTAAATGCCATCTATACATTGAAGGGTATCAAACTAAAATCTTTTATTTTGTTATTTTATTCTTTTAACATGTAAGGGTGGTTTTGCCTATAACATGTCAGTGTACCACATGCATATCTGATACTCACAGATGCCAGAAGAATGTGTTGAACCCCTGGAACTGGAGTTACAGTTAGTTGTGAGCTGCTATGTGAGCTAGAAATTGAACCCAGGACCTCTAGAAGAGCAGTCAGCACTTCTTTAAACCATCTCTCTTGACCCTCAAACTAAAATCTTGAGCCCAAATACTTGCCCCAAACTCAAGGTTCATGCACAAACTGTTGTAGTTGCCAGTAAACCTCTACTCCAATCGACCCAGCAGCAGAGGCACATTCCTGAATCAAACACACTGAAAACACACACACACACACACACACACACACACACACACACACACACACACACGGGGCAGGGGGGAGGGGGGAGGGGGGAGAGGGAGAGAGAGAGAGAGAGAGAGAGAGAGAGAGAGAGAGAGAGAGAGAGACAGCCTTATATCTTAGTATACCTTAAACAGCTCAATGGCTGGGCCACTCCCAAACTTATACATGTCTAACACCTCTCCTCCAATATTCCTGAATTATTACTTACTAAAATCTATATTCCATCTTTGCTGCCCTAGACCCAGTCGTCCCTCCCCTGACCCGAGGGCCACTCTTCCCCAGCTCTTACATGAATGGCATGCTCTCTATTCTGTACCTCTCAGGCCTGGACCTGATCCTTTCCTGGCATGGTGATTCTAAATCTTTCTTCTTCTCTCAGTACCCTTGCCTGAGAATTCTAAAGTCTTGCCTCTGTCTCCCTGCCCAGACATTGGCCACCAGCAACTTTGTTTACCAATCAGAACCAACTGGGGGCAGGGACCCTCAGCATCTTACATGTGGATTCTCCCGCAATTTTGGGAACTCAGTTAGCACAAGCATTAATTAATACAAGCATTAGACCAAATTCACAGCACAAAACTGGCTAATCTACATTCTCATTTGGGTTTAAATTTTAAAAACAGCAAGAATTCCTGATCATATCATTCAAACCTCTTCAACAGTCCAGTCTTTGTTGATGACAGCATCATCTTTCAAGCTTGCTTCCACCAAAAATCTGGATAATCTATTTAATCTCCCAGACATGTGCTGAAATGTCACAGTACTTGGGAATCAAATCCCAGTTCTGCTGCCTACCTTCTGACGCAACATGCATCTCAGTCACAAAAATGAAGTGAGCTGACATAGGTAAAATTCCTAGTACAAAGTGACACATACAGCACGTACTGTAAAAATTATTTAGTCATGTTATATAATTAATAGTACTCCAGTAAACATTCTTTTTTCTTTTGAAAATTCAACACTTAATTTCTTGGTCCTCTGCTATGTCCATGTGATTAAGTTCTGACCAACAGGACGAGAACATGTATAACTTCCAGTGACACACTTTTGAGAAAGCTGCTTTTCTTTTTCATTTCAAATTTCATTTGTTTGTTTTGCTTTTCCCCACAAAGCAGGATGTGATTGTAACATGATAATCCAGATTCATCTCTCTGACAAGAACACAATCACTGGAGACGGTAGAATGGTAAATTAGAGGGTACAAGGGCCCTGAACAACTGTATGAAACAGTGCTGCCCAATATTCCAAGTTGCTGGCCAGTTCAGACTCATCCAAGTAAGAGTTAAACAAGCCTTCTATCTACATGTAAAATAATGCCCAGAGGTAGCTCATTTCCCTACCTAGAATTCATCTGAATCTTTTGATGGCATACTATCTCTGCCCCAATTTTTTATAAATGGGATTAACAGAATTTAAATTCAAGATGCCATTATGTAACCAAAAATTTCCACTTCGTTTATGAATAAAACTTTCCTCAGAAAAAGTATCATTATTATCTTCCTATATCTCTTTCTCCTTTTTATAAATGTGTATGTTCGTGTATATGCCAATCATATCCAAAGATACTATGAAGCAGATATATACCTGAGGTCCTAGTATTACTAGGTTTAATTAAAAATACCAGTTCTTCAAAAGTCTTGTGAATACAATTTCTAGATGTCATTTTACTTATGTAAGTGGTTACTGAATACCTATAATACATAAGGCACAATAATAGTTAAATTAAAAGTAAAGAAATTAGGTTCTTATACTGCCCTATAGAAATATAACAGCCACAAATAGGGATTAGGTAATTTTAAACCTGTGGCAGCTGCATTTCAAAAAGATAAAGTTATTTTTAATAATACGCTCTATTTAACCAAATATATTTTAACTATAACACACACAAATGTTTAAAAAAAAACTTGAAGAAAACATGGTACTTCTAGCCAGTTAGCCATTCAACAAGAAATGTTATCATATTATTGTTATAAAAATTCAGATCATATCATTTAGTTAAATGATTATACTTATGCCATTCTCTATTTTATGATCCTTGTACAGCAAAATTCACTTAATGAAGTTCTTATGAAGGTAAATACAGAAGGCTAAGTTGTCTATATAAAGGAAGGCAGAAGAGAACAGGTGATGGTAAAATGAAGTAGTTAACTGAATTGACTATTCTAATTGAAGTTTATAAATTTAAAAAGTGCTGTTCTGAGTTGTCACTTTTTCTTCAACAAAATCATTACACATCAGTTTTCAGAAACATTGCCCTTTGACAATGAAAATGCAAAAATCAGAAGTAATGATAAAATAGAACCTATTAGAAATATATTTTTAATATCTGGAAATAGTATTTGTATAATGTATATGTTCCAGGATTATGGTAGTTGGTCGGCAGTGAGTTATGTTCAATGAACGTTTTAAAATTGTATATGTATTTGTCTTCAAAACCAAGACAGTATGGAATTAAAGTTAAGATTTTTTACTATTTCAAAATAAATTATTTTGTTTGTGTGTGTGTGTGTTTGTGTGTGTGTGTGTGTATCTTAATGCATGTTTGTGCACTGTGTGTGTGTAGTGCTAGCAGATGCCAAAAGAGGTCATCAGGTTCCCTGAAACTATAGTATAGACAGTTGTGAGCCACCTCACAGATGCTGGAAACTGGACCCTAGCCTTCTTCAAGAGAAGTAAATGTTCTTATCCACTGAGCCATCTCTTCAGACTCAGTTTTACTACTTTAATAACCTAGATATGCTGAAGGCTTTGTTCTTAATGTAATGTTCAGATATAGCCTTTTGGGGAAGTGACTGGATTATGAAGGCTCTGAATGAATAATATCATGGCATTACTGGGAACTAGCAGAAACTGGGAGGTAGCAAGGCAGGCACTGTACATACACATTCCTCTTCAAACAACAAACACACCCAGCAGCATTAGACCCCACCTGCATCCAACTACACATACATCCTCCTCTAAATAATGCAAGAAGTTTTTGTTCCCTTAACAACAACCTAACTTAAGAGTTTCTATTCAAATATATTCCATGTATTCAGGTAGGAGAACAAAAGGCCTGAACTGACTGGAGGGCATTTGCAGTAAAGGAAACTGTATCTTCAAGAGAACTTTCAGATAAAATTACCTATTTACCATTTTATGCCTATGCACAACTGAGTATACATGTGCTTAAAATCAGATGCACTATGGGAAGGAATATAGGTAGTAGGAATAATGATTATATGATCTCATCTGTAAATCAAAAGAGAACCATCTAAGTGATGCATTTTAGCAATGTCAAAAATATTAAAGCCTTCCTTTTTTAAAACCACATAAAAAGAATGTTGGCACTAACCTGAAGTCTTTAAGTAACCTTACACATGGGGCCTGCTGTCAATCTTGACAACATAACCCTCTCCAATCTGTATTATTGCTTCACTTTGAATAATGATTTTGAATAATGATACCTTGCTACTCTTGCAGACCTGTGTGAGCTCTTATTTCAATTCTTTGACTATGAGATCAAAAACCTGGCCTAAATTGGACCAGTAACAGTGGGACCTCGCTGGAGGAAGTAGATCAATGAAGGCACACCCTTCAAGGCTATACCTTATTCCCAGGCCCTTCCTAACGTCTTACTTCATGATGCTTTGCCACCAGCCTATAATCAATGGAGTCAACAAACCACTGACTAAAACCTCTGAAAAGAGTGAACAAAATGATTCCCCATTTCATGTATTTTGTTACAGCAGCAAAAAAGCTGGCCAGTAACAGCTATGTTGAAATTATTAATTTTTTAAAGTTTTAAAGTTATTCTTACATTTGTAAATAACTTTAAAATACTGTATATGAACGAAAAAAAAAAAGACAATGGATGAGTTGATGAATGATGCCTGTTTTCCTTGGCAGACTGAAGGTGAATATAGATAAAACAAGATTCAAATTACACCTCCAATTCCAACCTCAAGACACAACCACTATAGCAAACAGCATCACTGTGCACTTTATTATATAAACAAATAATTTAGGGTTACATTTGTCTGTCTAACATCCTTCCAAGTTATACTGCTTCACTTCCAACATATATATACCCTAAGTTAACTTGTCAGCATCTGGACCCAGCTCATCATCACAAGCAACAGGTTCCTACTTAAGTCTCTCCAGATCCATTTTTGCCTTATCCTTGTCCATTTTCTATACATATCATAAACATCTTATTTTGGGAAAAGAGAGCAAGAAAATTCTCTAAAAGTTTTTTCTCACATTTTCAAAGTCCAAACTCCTCCTTCTGGCCTACAAGTTTCTCCGTGATGTGACCTTTGGCTGACTTGTCAGTGTTATCACTTATTACTCTCCTTCTCTCATCATTTTGGCATATTGGTCTCTTTTATGTTCTTGAATACAGCAAGTTTATTATCATGACCTTGTAGTTATTTCTGCAGAAAATGTCAGGATAGCAGATCTTCTTAAAATGTCCTCCTCCTCATTATCCCTTTGGATTCGATGCAAATATGCCCTCTGCAGTGAAGGCTTTTCTGACTCTGTCTAAACAGCTCTAGCAATCTATCCCCCATGCCACTCATACTTAGTGAATACTCAATTTGCCTTCTCCATATTCATCAAAAGTATCTCACTGGTAATTAATCTATGTATATATTATGTATAGTTTACTATCTTTAAGATCCCTATGTAATGTTAATAATTACCCCTTCCCTAAGACTGAGCTATACATCACATGTGCTAGGCACACGCTTGATCATTAAGCTATATCTCCAGTGAAGCAGAAACTTCTGGTTTAGAAAGTCAGTTATGTCAAATGGTGTTTTGCTGGGGCACACAGGTGAAAGAAGTTCTTGCTAAAGACTATTTTCCTGAAGCAGACAAGTGAAAGGATGCTTTGATATAGCAAACATGTGAAAGAACCTGTGATGAAAGAGTATAAATATGACCCCACAGACAGTGGGAGACGGGCACTGAGCTTTGATGTAGTTGGCTCCGCCTCACTGTTCTTCTCTAACAACATGCATGTATTGGTTCACCTTGCATAGAATTGTTGAGCTCATCTTGTGGTGATGCTACCATTGAAAGAAACTCACCCAAGAACTGCTCGTGAGGTTCGTGTGGCAGCTTGCCGCTTCAGAGGGCTTGGGCTGGTCGGCAAGCCTTGAGGTTCTGGAACTCACTAAGAACAAGGATTAGTAGCCGGGCGATGGTGGCACATGCCTTTAATCCCAGCACTTGGGAGACAGAGGCAAAGGCAGGTGGATTTCTGAGTTCGAGGCCAGCCTGGTCTACAGAGTGAGTTCCAGGACAGCCAGGGTTATACAGAGAAACTCTGTCTCAGGGGAAAAAAAAAAAAAAAAGAACAAGGATTAGAAATAAATCCTGTCCTGGAACTTACTATGTAGACCAGGTGGGCTTTAAACTCACAGAGATCCACCTACCTCTCTCTGCCTCCCTAGTGCCGAAACTAAAAGCATGTGTCACCACTACCAGACCCTCTTAAGATAGAAAATACTGTGTTCAACACTATGTTTTTACAACTGAGAACAAGGATTAGAAATAAATATGTGCTTGATAGATATTTGGTATTCTGTCAACACAGAGGAACCCATATAGATTATCATCTAATCCTTACTAAAGACAAAAACTAAAACTGCTCCTTACAGCACATAATCACTTCCAGTTAACTCACTACTGCTTGATAAATAACAGAGATGCCTGCATGTGAATCAACTATCATAGAATCTCAGATTCTAATGTCAGTATTGCTATGCTTAATTAAAAAAGATGAAATAAGAGATTGATAATGTTTAAGGAAGAGAGAATTATGTCTTTACCCTTCTTCAAACTCCTTTCCCAAAACAAAAGCCTGTTCATAAATAATCAAGCAAATGAAAAGCTGCCAGATTTTGATTTCGTTCAACATCTATGCTGGTTGAGTACCAAAGGAAAAAATGAAATAAAGCTCAGAACAATGTAGAAGAGATTGGTCAGATTGGTCAGGTCTTCTCTTCCATTGGCCTATGACTGCATACCCTACAGCCAGTTCAGCACACACAACTCAGTAAAAGCTGGGGAGTCTGGAAAGGCTTAAGATGATTTAACACAATAACATCTACACTTTCAAAAAATTCTGTAGCTATATCCTGCCAATTGTGAATGAGTATTGTTGACATCATTATTTTTAAAACTACCAACAAGTTAGCTATTAAAAATATATAGATATTTTACCTAAACAATAATGGCACACTAAAAATATCTAAGACATTTCATTTTTCAAATCTTCAATTTAAAAAGCAACATGTAACAGTAATTTTATAGAACAAGTTTATAAAACATGCTTCAATAACCTAAACCTACTAACAGCAGCATTTAAGCTTTCTAATATGAGGAAACAAGAATTCATAGAACATAAATCATATAGAACCAGCCTAAAAGAACAAGTAGATGAAACTTAGCTCTAATATCAACTTAAATCCAACCAACCTAATAAACACACAAAACTTGCATTTCAGATGAAACAGTATGCTTTGTTCTTCCCTTGCTTTTCAGTAAGAGCTCCTTTAGTAAGACGGCATACAGAAGAACTAGAACTGTGTCAAGTCACCTATATTTTAAAATGTCATTTAAAATGTTGAAACCTTCCCATTTACAGAGCAAACACAATGCTACCTTTAAGATACAGTCTTTCACTCTGAAAAATTGGCTTTAAAAACAAAAGAGGGGGAACGGTACCCCCTCAGAAGGAGTCCC
The DNA here is from genome assembly GCF_004785775.1 of Grammomys surdaster. Classification (NCBI taxonomy): domain Eukaryota; kingdom Metazoa; phylum Chordata; class Mammalia; order Rodentia; family Muridae; genus Grammomys; species Grammomys surdaster. Next base: position 354,825 of record NW_021620880.1, read on the forward strand.
CCTGAAATACTCTCCATCATGCCTTGTTCACTTTTCTCTCTCTAAAGCTGAAAGCTCATGGCAAATCTCTTGCTGACCATGTTGGTGACCTCGGGCACCACCAAGACCAACAAAACTTTGCCACAGATATGGGGAAGGACCCTCATACCCATAAAGGGAATGCCCCAGTCCCAGTTCCCTTATGGAGCCGAGGACTGATATGCCTGCCCAATACCACAGAAGGCACAGCTAACCGGCTACCACAAATATTAATGAAAAAAATAGATACCCTCACAAAGCCAGGCCCAATCATAAATACGATGAATAACAATTTACATCCAGGGAAGAGAAATCTCCCTGAGAATCCCCTTCTTTTTTCTTTCCAGGTAAAATTGAATCACCCGTGATGCCTGCTATTAGAAGTTCTAACCCAGATGGACCAGAAGCCAGGAGCCTCGCCCTTACCCTCACCCCCTACCTTTTCCCACCTGCACAAGGTCCCCTGAAGCTGGGCAACTGCAAGATCCTGCTTGGCAACTGCAGATAGACTCAAAGCAGTGTACCATATCATCTGAAGAATAGCAGGGAGACCATAACTCAAGCAGTGTACCATATCTTCTGAAGAATAGCAGGTTGCAGTCCTCCTCGCCCCCACGAATAACCAGGACCCGCTGGTCGGGTCAAGTGGCACCCAGATGTGGGGCTCGAGGCACGGACCCATCCGGACAGACCCTCATTGAGAGGATGTGCGCACAAAATCAAGATTGAGCGAGACAGAGATCATCGCCCGTGACCTGTCGTCCACGGAACCAGGTTGA